>NW_027287631.1:0-44969 GCF_022747635.1 Hetaerina americana
GTAAGTCAGCCAATTTGGCAATTTGATGTCTGGTTTCGTTGACATATTTTGTTTCGTACTCGCTTAAAAATGTACAATGCCTTTATTTTGTTGGGAATACATAGGTAATATTAATTTCACAGATATGGTTATTAATTATCTGTCTCGCGGATATCAATGTTGAGATTAGCATATTCGTGGGCGGGACTTCATGTTAATTTCTGTGCTTCACCCCAGTTTTATACAGGCTGCGGTGATTCCGTTCCCTCGCGACAACCCTGCACGTAGATAGAACCTTGTTTACATTGTGGGCCCACGAAGAAAGGTGAAAAGTGGGAGGATTCTTCTAGGGATTAAACTTTAGCATAATTCGGGGCCGATTTCAATTGGTTGGGAAATTTTAGGAAATCCCCGCGCCGTAAGGAAAGGCAGTATTCAGACCTCTTTTGGCTTTTTACCTTTCTCCTCGACGCTGTCCTGTTGAAACGAGTGGTAGACATCTGTCCGCCAGCCTAATTGATTAAGATTAGTTTTTTTATTTTCTAGGGGCGTGGAAGAAGGAAGGACTCATTTTAATTCGGGAGTAGCTCGTTGTGGGCTCGACGTCCTTCCTTCCCCTATTTTTTGTCGTCCCTGTGTTAACGTGTCACCCCGTTCACATTGTCTCCCTCTCTCTGTCTCCCCTTTCCCCCAATCCCAACCAACTCCTCCATCCCCTTCTCTGGCCCTCCCATCTCTCTTCTTTTTAAGCTCTCTTCGTTTTGGGTGTGGAGATGATTTGATCACGACTGCGTCACGAATAATTTGTGACAATGGGAATCACACGCTTGACGTGAGGAGTGCTCGTCCGTGATTCAAATCCTTTTATTCCTGGTTGTTTGCGAGAAGAAAAATAGGATTAAGTTCGCCTGCTGTCGTGAGCCCTCTCCCGTGAAGGGCGGGTCTCGTGCCCTCGGAGATTTTCAACGGCAACCCCAGTTAAATAGATCGCAAGTGTGGAGAAGCCTCTTCCCCAGATGTCGGCGATTATGGATGTTCGCTTCCGTGTCACTGAAATCGCTCTCTCGTCGAATTATCCATCCATCTCATCTAATTTTCTGGTACATGTATGTATGTGACAGAACTTATATATATATATATATATATATATATATATATATATATATATATATATATAAGTTCTGTCACATATATATATATAACACTTTTTGAAAGACTCACGGACGTGAATAATAATGTATAACATTTAGCACTAGTGGACACAGACAAAAACACAGAAACACACAAAAAACACACAAAAAAAAGTGAGTCCCCCTTTTTTTGTGTGTTTCTGTGTTTTTGTCTGTGTCCACTAGTGCTAAGTGTTATACATTATATATATATATATATATATATATATATATATATATATATATATATATATATATATATATATATGGGTCACGGTAGTCCAGTGGGTAGAGCGTTGGACTGCTGACCAGAGGGTCCCTGGTTCGATTCCCGGGCAAGATCAGGTCTTCCAGGGAAACCATAACCGGCACAGGGAAAGGAACTGCCCCCCTTACCCTGATGTGTGAATTTTCACACGCCGTATAGGGCTTAGTACTGGGTGATCTCTACCATCATCTACTAAACCGACTTTCGGGTTGATTTCTGTGTTTATGGTTTTATATATATATAGGTTCGGTAGGGGATGGTAGAATTTAGCCTGTACTAAGCTCAACGGGGTGTGTAATTCACATATCAGAGTAGGGGGGCGGTTTCGCAGTAGAATCTAGTACCTGAAAAATTACACAGCTTGGGCAATGTTTAATGTGCCAAGAAATGCATGCCCCTGTTCCATTTTAATGCCATTTGATGGGAAACATGCATCGCCCTTAAGTCGTACTTTGTGAATAGTTTCACTGATCATTTCATTTATTTGAGGCTGCATATTCATGAGTCGAGCGATGCCTCTTGGAACTAATAAAATAGCCCTCACCCATCAACACTCTTGACCCCGAAAGCGACAGACGAGGATGGAAGTCCGTGCATAAAATCCGTTTCGCCGGTTCTCTATTCTGCTGGGTTGCCGGAGAAGAAACTCCGCCCACGACAGCGCTGTGAGTGTGTGTCGCAACCCGCGTCTTCGCGACGCTATCAATTATGTCGTTAATTCTCGAGGCGTTTGGTCGGGAACGAATAATCCGTGACGGCACGCATAGACAAGCGTCTGTAAGCGGGTTTACGGAGGCCAGGAGCGGGATATGGGTCGGGGCGCCGTCGGAGGATGAAGTGAGTGCGGCGGCCAGGGGGTGCCTAATTAATTTGACCACATCCGCTTATGGTTCGCGTGTCGATTGGATCGTGGCGTAGGTTGGGGGTGGTTCAAGGGGTGGCGGGGTTAAGGCGGGAGAGGTAGCAAGGCAGGAGAGGCCGATGGCATGCGGGCGGGGGGTCTTTGAATCGGGGCGACGGGAAGGTCTGTCTGCATTGGAAGAGTTGAGCTAGGACAAATGGGATTTGTGCCCTTCTCGTTCGGAAGGTTAAAAGGCGGAGGTAAGCGAAAAAAATGAGGGTTGCGGTGGCGGGATTCATTCTTCCTTGGCTGCCATTTCTGCGGCCATTCCTCAACGGCAATCGATTGTCCTGTTCCAACGGCAGTCGCCATGTCCCCCCGCCTTCAGCCATGGGCTGCCGCTTATATCATTCCAATTCCCTTCCAGGGTCAAGGTTTGTTCACATCGTTAAATTCCTTCCCCGCATCGATTTTCACATTGTCTTTCACAGAGGCTTGCCTTTAGTGGAACATATGGGGGAAATAAAAATTGCTACAATACGCGAAAATACCGTTATGCTGTTACGAGGCTTAGAAATACTACACGTGCTGTAAAAATGTGGCTTAAAATAAATTAATGTTTCTTGATAACCAGTGGCAATCAAGTCAGAAAACAGGCAAACGGGTTTTTGCTTTTCGTATTTCATTATAATTATCATAAGGTGAAAGAAACTCACTACGGTGGTACTTATCTTTACATTTATATTGGCATACTTCTTGCATGCTGTGTGCATCTTAAAACTTTAATGAGTCATTTAGAAAAAAAATTGTCCAAATGTTAGCCTATTCTGTGAAAATTAACATATTTTTCCTGGACGAGTAGAATCTGATTAGACAGATTCTCTCACAAAATGCAACATTTATCGCTCATAATTCTAATCATGCTCCCTGAAATCATTTCTATCGAGCCACAAAACGTGATTTAAAATATATGTAACAACCGGCCATTTTCTCTATATACACTTGTTTATATTATCGAACGATTATAGTCTTCGAGGGCATAATTTCTGTTGTGTAGCATAATGTTGTCGGTGAATATATTTTGTGAATGTACTCACATGGCCGGAATGGGGAAGAATTACGATTTCTAGAGCCATGTTCCTCCTGATTGGGGGGTACTGCAAGAAAAGTGCAAACACTCGGAGCTCTACTGTGATATCCTGGGCTCCTTTCCTTGGGAATCGGATGCAAGAATCTTTCTGCTCTCTCTTTCCTCTTTTCCCTTCCCCTCGCAAAATATTTATCCGAATATTTTGAGTGATTAATGCCTATCCAGCTCCGCATCGTGGTTAACTATCTCGGATACGCATTCCTGCCCCATATCAGTAGTTGAAGAAGGATTGATATATGGTTTGATACAGGATTGTAATCTGCGTCTACACCACATCCCGTGGTAAGCCTTGTGGCTGCTGTCGGGGTATAGCTCATGTAGATAGTTGCAAAGGCGTACACACATGCTTTCCTGTGTACATCATGAAATATATGATGAAAAATGTCAATGTTTGTGTTTAAGTCAATATATTCACGTGCTTGGGTGTGAGTTTGTCGTGCATCAAGGGGCTCTTGCCTCAATCCGTTAACAATTAAAGGGGATCGATAGGTATCCTCCTGGGCCAGCACCCAGTGGCGATTCCGTTCCTACTCAATTCGGCGTGACGAGTAATCCAACCGTCCGTCTGATGATCTACCAGCTGTTCAGGTTTCCAAAAAATCTAGGAGAGATCCCCCCCACCACTATTCCAACCTTCTATGCGTCCACATGCCGAGGATGAATTGTAAAGACTTCGATTTTTCTCAATTTAGAAGGAAAATTTATTGTATTCTCCCCTCGCCCTCTCCTTCCTCTGTGGAATACATCGTGTGAGCGTCACAGGATAGGGGAAGCGGGGATCGGGGCGGATGGACTCGCGAAGGGGTGGAAGAGGCCGGCTTTTGTCGGGGATGGCGATGGGGGAGGAAATGATATCGTGGGAGGGGAGGAAGAAAGCGATCCCTCAGCATGGCGGAACGCGTGTCGGGTAGGCTAGGCCTGGAAAACCTCTCGGAAATTGGACCTTTCGTAATCACCCCGTTGTGTGTGAGCACCCGCCCTCCATTCGGAGGCGCCCATCCTCCCCCGGCGGTTAGGCCAGCGGAGTGGTGGGAGGGGACGCCCCACCTGGCCCGTGGTGGAGGTCCATGGCGCCACCCTCCCTCCGAATGTTCTCCCCTCCTGGGTCCCCCCCCCCATGGTGTGGGAGGACCCCATAATAAACTGAACCCATGCGACGTTTGCCGAGTTTTATATGAGGCGATAAATCAGAATGAGCCCTGGGAAAGGGTACCGGTGCGAGATTTGCGAAAAGGGTTGGTGCTGTAAGGGTGAAGGGGGGGGGGTGCGGGAAGAGTGGAAAGATCCAATTCCGTCATCCCACCCACTTTTTTTTGAGAGGTCCCTCACTACTCCTCCTTCCCGCAACCCCCCCCCCCCCTTCCGTGACCCTTCCGTTCGAGGCCAAAGGGCCGGTGCATATCAATACGCCTGTATGACGACGTCATTTCCTGTACGTTGCGATTCACACGAGGGTGTTTTTCCAGATACTGTCGCATTAATTTTGTGTCCGCGCTCTTCCTCGTCGTCTGGAGCTCTTTTGTCGGCGCGCTGGGTGTGGCGGAGAGGTGACAATAGCTTTGCTTGCTCCGTGATGCTTGTTTTGAGCCGTAGTGGGGTGGATGTAGCGGAAATTGTTTCCCAGGAGAATGTTATCTCTCTACTTGTATGGAAATCTTAATTGCATTGCGACTGAAAATCGCCGTATTAACTAGCGTTTAATTTTTTTTCGCAATGGCTCTGTAAAAAATGTTCTTGTCAGGTTAGAAGCCTGCCTGTGGCTATGCGTGGTATTTATCCAATATTCTGAATTCTAATATCAGAAATGAGTATAGAATGTGCGAGTCTCACCAGAAGTGTTTGTACGAAATCCTGTCGACTAATGTCCAGTCAGAGAGCACTTTCGAATCGCTCGTTTGAATTTGGATAAATGACTTCCTGTTCAACTTTGCGGGGTTTTAAGTAACTGAAGACGCTAAAAAATGCCATCAAGAAATATCACCGCAAAATCTGCAGTTTCTCCAAATGGGTAGGTGTCAGTGGATAGCAATTGAAATAAATTCCCAGTAAATAGCCCTTTTAGTTGAGTTGATATTTCGAAGTTTATTAAACTCTCAGGGTCTCGTTATAAGAGAATATATCTTAATCTGGAAACAAAATCAGTGTGGCATCTTTCCCTAAATATGTACGCCCAGATATTAATTTGATGAGGCATTGAAAGAGGCGTCTTGCCTCCTGACCTTAGCCGCGGGCGAATTCCTCCTCACGCAGTCGTCCTCTCGTCGTTTCTCTTCCTCCCCCTGGCCCCTTCTCCTCCTTCCTCCTTGCGTTCTCGGGATGCCCTCGTTCTCCCTACCCCTTGTGTGCCCCTAATTTTCCGAATTAGCGTCTCCAAGGGGCAAGGCGGAATTTAGTGGCTGCGGAGGGAAGCGAGTTTGGATTCGGGGGGGAGGATTTAGTGTGGGAGATGTATGCGTCTGATTACACTGGAGCGTGGCCAGATGGGTTTGGAAGGGATGAAAACAGGGGGGAGGGGGAGAGGCCTGGGGTGAGGGTGGGTGGGCCCGTGTGTGTGTCTGTGTTGGAGGGAAGGGGGGTGGATTGGGAGGGGTGTGGGAAACACCCTTCGAGATATGCTTCGGATGGAGCGGGGAGGGCGGAATGGCTTGGGGGGCGGGGGGGGTGGAGAGGGGATACGGGGGTCAAAAGAGGGAGATTAGTCGATTGATGGTGGGGTTTTGGATCGGTGGGCCAAGAGGCGGGTCCGATGGCCGAGGAGAGGTGGAGCGAAGGGCGGGGCGGGCGGAGTGCGCGGGATGGGGCTGGGGGGGGGGGAGTGAGGTGCCGGGGAATGTTATATTCTCTCGGAGGTGGTTGGGTCGGGGAGGGGGGGGATTGTGCTGTGGTTGGTGACCTTAACTGCCCTCCTCCTCTCTGGTGTTTGAAGGCGACCCTGGAGAGATGGGCTCGGTTTCGATAGTTTGGCGGGCGGTACCCGCGGGAGAGAGGAGGTTTTTCGGAGAGAAGATGTGGAGGGGGATGGGAGTGGGGGCGGTGGTCCTTGTCCATTTTACGGATCCTGGGGGATTTTAAATGTATGGGGAAGAGTGAAAGCGGCGATTTATTTGGCTGAGGCCGTAAAGTTAACAATTTGGCTGTTTTTCTTTTCGGGGATACTAATTACTACTTGATGTGCGTTGCCCGACATTTATCTCTTTAAGAATGATTCCTGGACTCCTGTATTGGCTTGAAAATGCGTAAGATGTCTCTTCGGTCTCTGTTAATGGTGTTGACTTTTTTACGTGCTCACTTCTACTCAGAAACGGCAATGCGTCGGAAACTCCTCGTTGGCCTTGCTTTTTGCTCGGGATTTGCCTTTCATGGATCCCCGTACTCTAGTGTCCGACCCTAGAAACTAATGCAGAAATTTCATAGGCTTTTCGTCGTCTATCATCATTCACGCGTGTGACATCATTTTGTTTGATGAAGCTGGTTAGAATCCCCCTCTCACCTCGCACGTCCGCCAGTTTACGTTTTCCCGTGCTGCAACTGTGACCATATACCAAATGTTGTGACGTGGGACGTGCGTTTATCCACGAGGCGAGGTAAAACGGCATATGCGATTATGTACCTTTATCCTATGGATATAAATAATATACTTGCATCTGACCTTGGATCCAATTTTATCTGCATAAAAATTATCTCAGATTTTTCCTTTACCAATCGTTAAAAATTAGAATGTATGGACAGCCCCTGAAAACTAACCAAGCTTCATGTTACGAACTCTGATTCTTTAAGGCAGCTGTTTACGGTGGAGATCAATAAAAAGATGTCAATTAGATTGATATGACTCCTCTTCGGTTTTATAGTCAAAATAATTATTTCTGTAATGGGACACGAGATTAGAGTGTGGATTTCATTCACCGTGAGACGTGAGCATTTGGTGATCTCTATATTTGTCGGTCTAACCGACAGATTAATATCTGAGGTTTGGTTGGTTGGTAGATTAATAATTTCTAAGTGATCTACCCTTACTTTTTTTATACTTTAGTCCGGTTCCTAAGACTTTTCATGTCGGAGGACCGGGTTTAGATTTCTGCTAACACTCTTAGGAAATCTCACGTACCATCGATTCTCTTGTCTAAGATGTAAAAATTTAATGGTTAGTCGTTGCTTGTTTAACGGGAATGTGGAGTGTCTCTTCATTGCGGCAATTAGTCGCATAGGTCGATGCTCAATCGCTGGGACACTCGTCAATCATTTCTAACTCAATTTTCGAGGAATGTGATGAATCCAATGAGATATATTTAGAGAGTCGGAAATGGTCTGGGTTCCGTTTTTCCCGCTCCACGGGGATTCTCTGCAAACGCATTGCGTTGCAATCTTTTGAGTTCCGCTATTGTTTATAGGTACTCCGAGGCGCGTTTAATTTTACCTTTGTTTGCTTAAGCTCGGTCGCTAAAAGCTCACCAGAAAATGTAGTCACGTAGTGCTAGAATGGAAACTAGGAGATGGGACGATGGAAGCGTTTATGAGGAATTTACACACGATAATCAAGCGCCGACGCGTCGAAAAATAAGGAGGAGCATAAAAGGGAGTTAGCGTCCTCCAAAAGGGGCTTTGGGAGTCGTAATATAAAAAAGCTGAGAAACACAAAACGCTTCGACTACAAAAACAGATTATGCCACCTATATTGCTCGAAGGCTTTCTTCTCCCTTCCCCCCTTTTCATTTTTTCTCTCCAAAAGTCCTCTTTGTAATTGGGTGATGTTCCCTCTCAGATGCCCGGGCGAGCGGAGGTTTTGAGACAGGGGTGTGGGTAGTTATTTTTCCAAGGGGTGGTTCGCGGAGGTGGGCGGTAGGAGATTAGTCCGCGTGCGGCCTCGCCTTCAGCCACGCCATCCTACCCTCCTCGCCCCTCCAACCGTTCCTTCTCATCCTTCTCCCATAAAACCACGAGGTCGGACTCCCTTTCCTTCCTCTTCTCCCTTCCCTATTCACCCCACGTGACTTGAAGGAGTACGGAAAAAAGTAAAGCCGAGGAAATACGGAATGAATATGTCTGGAAGCTTTACGTCCTGCAAATGGTGACCGGCTGAACCCGCTGGAATACAAGTTTCCGGAACCTTCTCAGGGCATTAAGCTTCGTTTTATTGGCGTGCTATTAAAAACGCGGTCGGGAAGAGAAAGCACGGAAGAGAGTTGAGGGAGCACGGGATGAGATTAAGGAGGTGGGAGGGGGAAGGGAAATGGGGAGGTTACGGGAGGGGATGTAGGAATGGCCCATTACTTACCCTTGCTTTGCCCTGAGTAATGTGTGATAGCCGCGCAACGTTTACGAGTGTGAGTGAGAGAGGAGAGTAGGATAGGGTTGTCTATTGCTTGTTGTCATTTTGTTCTTATTCTGTGGTTATTTTTTAACTTGAGCACGATCCAGATGAAATGAAATCCGATGGAGAAATCTTCCCATAAAAAAACGTGAGTCCCTGAATGCAGCGGCGTTTCGAAATACATGGAGAGTCCGTCCATTCGGAATTTGAATCAATTGGTGTGCCTCAAGGTGTTTCCAATCCATCTAATTTATGTATTTGCCGTAGAGTTCCCCCTATGTTCTTTTTCTCTTCCGCCTTTTCTTGTACTTACTCTTTCCTCCACTTTGTACATTTAATCTTCCGTATTCCCCTCTCTAGCGCCATGTTTCAAACGTTTATATTCTTCGGTGGTCCTCTTTTTCAAAGCTCCATGCCTCTTATTTGATGGTGTCATTATCCTTACGAACGTTTTGGCAAACTCCTTTCATGTTTGTAACCTTGAGTTCTTGGAACATACTAGTAGTACTACCTACTACTTCATGAACGCATTCCTAAGTGTGGCTGTTTTTCACTTGATGTCGGTCGTTGCAGCATCATAAGTGAGGAAAGAATAAAACTAAATGAAATAGAAACATGATGAAACATTGGCATATAAACGAGATGCCTGTAAATTCCAAAGAAACTGCGGGAGATGCCGCAACAGTAACTTTTAACGGAGTCATCCGCTAATGTGCATTTTAATGCAACAATTTCAGAGCGTAAAAATCATTCGCCTTGACTGGGACTCGAACCTAGATCCCTCAATATCCGGTCGAGTGCTTTAGCCACTTAAGCTACCGAGGCGTCCTCTTAAACTCTGAAATTTTGGGGCTTTTAAAGGAACTAGATGTTATGACGAAATACCGTACATACAATGTCACATGCATTCGTAGTCGTGCGCGAGGCGCCACTGTCCACGAGGTTAAAATACATACAGTCCTTTCCGACAATGCCATTGATGTCTAAATTGAAAAGCGTTAATAATAAGAATAATATGAGGGGCTGATCTCCTTTTTTTATTATATCTCATTTAAAAAAATAGTCCATATCTAGTTCCTCTGACGCGGCTAGAAAGAAAAGGAAACATACTCCAGAGGTTTCGGCTAATGCGCCCTCCTGCCTCTCTCCCCGCGCCACTTGTGTGTCGCCGGCCGGCGTTGTGGAGGGACCAGCCCCCCTCTTGGTGGACGGGGAAAAGATGGATGAGGTGGGAGTTGAGGAGGCAGGGGAGGTTCATGGGTGCGGTTTCGGGGGGGGGGGGCGCGGCGGGAGGGTGCGGGGGGATGATGTGCGCCTTGGTAGGCCGTGGTGGCGTACTAGGTGCGTGTGCGTGGTATGAAAGTGGTGGTGGGGTGGATGGTCCGGGCGTGGTCTGCTGGAGATAGATACTTAAGGGGGAGATTTGGGGGCGGGAGCGGTGTGGGTAAGAGGTTTAAGGGTGCACGGCACTCTCCCTCTCCGGGCAGGAGACAATGGATTCGATTTGCTACTCTCTAGGTAAACTCTTTTTCGGGTGGGTGTGGTGACGGCGGTAATCCCCCCCCACAGCCCTTCTTCCTCCTATCTTCCTCTTCCCCCCCCCCTCCTCCTCCCCTATCATCCCTCCCGTCTCCCGACTCGTATTATTACCCCCAGCCTCAGCTGCAGGGTCCATAAGGGATCGTCCCCACCACCCACCCAACATTCCACGGATGCTTTTAACGTATCTGTTCGGAGGAAGCGTGTTTCGGTGACCGGCTGTCTCTATCGGCGGCGTGTGCATCCAATCTGCTGAGTAGTGAATTTGCTCTTTTTATTTTTTTGGAAGAGAGTGAATAATAGAGAATGTATTGACCATCACAAGTTCCAACTACATAAACTGTAGACACGTATAATCTTATGATATAACAGCTACATAGTCATTCTCTCTCTGGCCCTCAACCTGAGCGGACCTGCCTACTGAGCGCTCCTGATAACCGGATTGACCCACCAGAGGCTACCTGCCTGCCAGCTTGATTCTTGGTGCTTTTGGTTTTAAGGTAGTGTAGTGTCAACGTATACGTTGCTTCGTTTATATAGTTTTCGTTTTGTATGTGGTTGGTTAACTGTAGTGTGTGGTAGTAGTAATTTATTTTAGTGAATTGTGGTGGTTTTTGTCATTCGACTCTGATTGGTGATCGGTGAGTGCTTTCCTTTTTTTTACTTTCTTTCTTTTGTCCTCTGAAAACCAGACCTTACTCAAGCATCGTTTTTTCCGCTTAGGCTTCATATTCCATTCCAAAGCGTGACTTATTGATGGAGCTAAACTTAGCTAACCCCTCTTAAAAATTTTAGCATAGTGTATACAGGTTAGCTTTTGTTGGAAACTCGGTGGTTTAATTACGATGGCTACATCTAGGTCCCCTGTTGCCATGCTCGAAGGCACTGGCGAATGCGCGGCTTTTAGGGCACGTATCGTCATGTTGGAGAGGATGGTTCGGAAGCTTCGATCGGAGATCGCCGGCCGGAGGGCTTCTCTCAGGAGAGATGGTGCTCAGGGTGGGAATACGAAAACCCGCCACGCCCATAGGGATGCACGGATTCGTCCGAATGCCACACGTGGCTGGGTGATAAGAGACCTACCTCGTGTCCTATCTCTCAACGAGGGAGTGTCTCACGTCCGTAGGTCGAACGATTGGAGGGTCATCTCTCGGGTCAAGGGGAAGGTAACGCTGCGGCGAGGATTGTACTCTGCAGAGGCAGATACCATCCCCGTCTCCAACAGGTACCAGGTGCTGTCAGATGACAGCACCACCGTACCTGCAGCCCCTACCCCTACTCCGAGGGCACTGCCTAGGGTAAGGCATCAGCGGTCGGGGAGGGAGGGAACCGTTATATTAGGTAGTTCCAATGTCCGGCGTATAATGAATCCGCTGCGCCGCAGAGTCCAACAGGAGGGAGGTGTTGGATTCTTGTCGTCCTGGTGTATACCAGGCGGCGGGATTCCCCAGGCGACGCTGGCGGTGAAGGCGGCCGTCAGTAATACGGCCTGCTCCAAGCTACGCATTGTGGCTTATGTCGGGACAAACGACGCCTCGGAACGTGGATCTGAAGAGATCCTGCGCTCCTTTAAGGAGATGCACACGGAGGTGAAAAGAGTCGAGGCAGAGTTTAAGGTCCCAATCAAATATAGTATATGTAGTATTGTGCCGCGTATAGACCGCGGAAGGCTCGTTTGGAGCCGAATTGAGGGTTTAAACCAGAGATTGCTGGGATTTTGCTGGGAAATCGGACCGAAATTCGTTGATTTGAGGCCTGCCCTCTCATCGTGTCGAGTACCCCTTAATCGCTCCGGGGTATATTATACTGCCGAGGCATCGCAGTTGGTAGCGCGTAGGTTACGCGAACATGTTTCGAGGGTTTAGCATAGCTGGTAGGCAAGAGCGTAGGTCATATAATGGAATAAATTATGTAGAACCCAGCGCTTTTTGCCACTTCTGATCAGGTTATGCCTCTCAAATCCCCAAAAAAATCGAACAAACAAACACTTGCGTTAAAACAACATATAACCCGTGTAAATTTGATAAAATTGGTGCCTCTAAATTCATAGCAGATAGCAATGCGAGTGAATGTAATTCTTTTGCCTCTGTTAAGCACGAATCGTCTCAAAACAGTTTTGTTAGCGTACATAAAACACAAAAACAAAAAGTAATTGACCAAATTAAATTTATAACATTAAACTGCCATAGCATTAGAAACAAAATATCGGATATTGAACATATTTTTGTCAGTACAAACGCAGACATAGTAGTTGGAACGGAAAGTTGGCTCACGGGAGATATAGAAAAAAATGAGGTTTTTCCAAAAGGTTTCACAATTTACAGAAGGGACAGGCCAAATAGATTGGAGAAAGCGTTTGGTGCAACATTAAGGACCACAACGGCAGAAGCCTATTCGTATGTTCATTTTATAGACCCCCAGTTTCTAACACAGATGTCCTACACAAGCTCAACGAACAAATATCAACTCTCAGCAGCAGACAAAGCAACAGTATTATTATAATCGCTGGTGACACAAATCTACCGTCAATTGACTGGGACACGTACTGCGTAGGAAAATCTGCCAAAAATCGAGATGCATGTCAAGAACTCCTTCATATATTCACAAAACACTCCTTAGAACAAATTGTTAAATCACCAACACGGGGACAAAGGATACTAGATATCTTTGCGACTTCTATGCCCGAAATCATTACTAACATTGAAATAATAGACGGAATCAGCGACCATAAGGCTATTTTTGTAGAGTTAAAAACTAAGTTCGTCAAAATAAACAAAGAAAAGCGTAAAATATACCCATACAACAAGGCAAATTTTAATGGACTACGAGAATATTTAAAAACAAAATTACCAGAACACAAGAATAAAACACCGACAACCAATACAGAGAACACTTGGAATTATTTCTTAAATATTTTACGCGAAGGAATGAAGACGTACATCCCGTCCAAACTCATATGCAACAGTAAGGAACCTAGATGGTACAACGGGGAAGTCAGATCGGCATTAAGGCAAAGAAAGCTACAGTCAAATTTCAAAAAGTTTAAAATGTGACGATATAGTTTATATGAATACATCCAAACAGCAACTAAAAGGATGTCGTAGTAAGACGAAAAGTATTATGCGCACAGCACTACACTCTTTTAAATGTAAAATGCTAAGTGAATATCTTGTGGAAAATCCAGTCATTCTGGTCCTATGTTAGGGAAATACAGGGCAAGCGTCCAACTGTTCATTCTTTGAAGACGGAAAATGGAGAAATCATTACAGATAGCGTGAAAAAGGGAAATATTTTAAACAATTTTTTCAGAGCGTCTACAATAAAAACACAAACGCACCGAACGATCCTCCACACCCACCCGGGGAACACATGAGGGATCTTACACTGACCAAGCAGGGAAGGGTACATCTGCTCCTTAGTATCAAAGCACACAAGGCACCTGGTCCTGAAGAAATACCTGCTAGAATATTAAAGGAATTAGCGGAAGACATTGCCCCGTTTTTACATATTGTTTTTTTAAAATCGATAGAAGAAGGCTCAGTGCCTCGCGACTGGAAGCTATTACTTATAGGATGCTTATTATAGTTGAAATCTAATGAGGATGCGTAGGTAGGTGTACGAGTTTTAGGTCTTTGGACCGTCGAGACGCTTTCCAGATGATGATCTTGTTGAACCGGTTTTACATTTCGGATGATCGACGAGGCGATTCTGGAGGAATAACCTCAGGGCCCCCTGTTGGTCCCGCCCTCGCCCCTGGGGGCGACCAGAGGTCGAACCGTTCGACGGGGAAGTCGGGAGGATGGACATGTGCACGATAAGGGATAGTTCGGGGTAAAAAACGGTGCGTTCAGTTTATTTCACGAAATTACTTCTGGAACATCTACGCGAGTGTCATACCGAGTCGTCTTGCTCTTGCGTAGCCTGCGGGTGTGCTCGCGTGCGTGTCTGCCAGGTCCTCCGGCGGGGGCATTCATTCATTCTGGGGGCTCGCCCCTGAGATGGACGTGCGCGAGGAAGTGTGGCGCTCACTCACCCCGCCTCCTCTCGCACACACTTGCTCACCTAATTGCTCGAAGCTCGAAGGTGCACCACCCAACATTAATGCTCTCGCCATCTGGACGGGGGGGAGGGGGGGTCGTACCCCTTACCTCCAGTATGCTGTTGAGGGGCAAGTGTTTTTGGAGAAATGCTGGAGAGCGCAGTGTTATGTGTTTTTTTGCGCGCATGCCTGTGTGTTGGTAGCAAGACGGAGAGTGTTGGGTGGGGTAGGGCACCCGGTTGTGGCGGAGAGGGCAACTATTTCTACTTATGCGGGTGAAGCTAATGTGCCGTGGGGTCTCCGGGCCCCGGTCACCGTGGTGGGTCATGCCCCTGTTCTTCTGCCCCGTTCCACCCCCGCTCTTCTCCCTCCTCCGCGGCCGCCCTCCCTCCCCGTCCGTGGCAGCGGAGGAATTAACGAGGGCGTATTCTGGAGCGTGGAACACACAACCCTCACTTCCATTATTTCCATCCCCCCCCCACCCTCGGGGGTGGAATGGGGAAGGCGAGAAGGTTTGGGCGGTAGGATTGGAGGCGGGAAGAAGAAAGCAGGGGACGCTTTCCGGGAAAAGGGGTGAATGAAATATGGTGTTCGTTAAGGAATGCCGTGTTTTATTTAAAACATTTATATGGGCGATAAAATTTTCGGACACAATTTGTTCCTCTATTTGTTTATTGCGTCGGTCTCGTTGGGATGTAAGTTAGCGGTGCGTGATTTGGGCGCGTGGTGCTTTCCAAGTTGGCGAAGTGCATGCGATGCTCGTTCCCTTAAAAATTATTCACGTTGCCCGGTGCGTTTCTTCTGCCCCTATAATATTATTTCTAGATAACTTTTCTGGAATCCGTCGGAATAAATTTTCGTAATCTCAGCTTGACTGCTTTCGCAGCTTTTATGCGCCGATTGGGAAATGGGATTCTACCGTAAAATATTACAATGTAGCTAGCTTCTTCGAAAATATGGCGTTTGGTATTTGATTGGTGGTGTTGATTGGGAGATATTACCATTCCAATGTGTCTCTAGTGACCAGATAAGAAGTATGTTCACCGAGTCTCTCATAGTGTTATTTCTTATCGACCGGAAATTCTAGCGATAATAATTCGTAACAATATTAGCATTTTGAACCAGGGATTTTCATAATTCGGGCCAATAAATTTGTTTTGAGAGTTGAAAACCCATTTCTGTTATATGAACTTCATTCTCCGTAGATTCTAAGTCTTCAACTCTAGGCGTTTAAAGCTCTTAAAACTGTCCACGATTTTCCTCTTAAGAGTCCAAGAAAAACGTCTTAACACTTACAGTGAGTGTGGTTTCTCAGATAATACGTTTCCTTTGCCCACCAGCGGCGGGAGTGAAAAACCGCTCGCGTCGGACTCTTAATCCCCCCTCCTTCGCCTGCGTGTGTGGCTGCTTCCACTTTTTCTCCTCGAGTTACGCTTCAAGGACCCCGTTACTTTTAGTCGAAAAAAGTATGTTCTAGCTTCACATGGTTTGAAGCGACGAATGCATTGCCAGTGTTTATTTCACCCCTTGATATCCCTTTATCCGATACGGTTTCCTACTTCCCCTCGCATGAATTTCGAATTAATCTCCCTGATAACCATAGTTTCCATGCAATGAAATTTTCAGTGTTGATAAGTATTTGCTACCAATCTGAAGACAAAAATTGCTCTCTTTATTGAGTGCATCCCTACGTATAAAACTCTCTACTTTTGCCTCCCTTGTGTTCCACCTTGTGGGTTTGAGACCTCTTCAAACCCAAACTCCCCGTTCCCTTGTGTCCCGTCTCTCCACCGTCATCCTAAATGACGGTCTTACGAATCGGAAGAGTCAAATTATACGCGCGACAGTCGACAGTCGCGAAAATGCGCGAGGGAAAGAAATTGTAATAATATTTCGTCTCCGAGTCTGGGGAGAGGGGAAGAACCTGGGCGCATCCGCTTGTACGGGATCTGGAGGGAGGGGAGTAGGTTAGAACTGGAGCTATATGACGGGAAAGGATTAAACCTCGTCTCGAATTGTTTCCAAATGTGGAGGTAGATGTCGAATTTTTTAAAGCGAAGATTTTTCAGCGTCAGCTTCTTCGGACGCACTACTCTCTCCGGGGGGAGCATGTGGGGGTGCTAGGGTGGGGGGAATTATTCTCTCCAGGAAGAATAAAATTGAAGAGGGCTGTACTGCAAGAGGGAAGGGAGCAAGCGTCCCCGTGGACTGATAAAGAAGGAAGGTGTTTGGTCGAGGGGGGAGTGAGGGGAAGGTGGGTAAAAGCACGTGGGAGGGGTAGGTTTTTCAAAGGGACGTGGAATGGGGAGCGCCGTGGCGATGTTAAATGGATACCGGAGGGTGGTCATCAACATCTCGTATTTATTAAGAGTTTCCTGTTTCTCCCTCTTCCCTTTGGTATGAATGGGGTGCGGGAGAGAGGGGGAGAGTTTGTAAACCTTTGCGAATGAAGTTCCCCGCCCCCTCACCCTACCTCCTATTCAGCAGCCCTTCTTGGCCCTGATGGCGATGGGTGGCAGACCCCTCCCTCTCCTGGATGTCCCTCTTCTCTCGGTATCTCGGAAGTGTGACGGAAAGGAAGACAATCCTAGCAGTTGCACCTTTTTTCTTCGGTGAAATGTGGCTGTCCATCACAGGCGGAAACCCTTTGGCACTGATGGCCCCGGAAAGTATCTTAATCATAATAATTATACGACGCCGCCCACCCTTCTCCCACAAAGCACTTATAATGGTTTTGCGTCTTTCTCTTCCATATCCGTTACACCCCCTGACTTTCCTTCTGGCATAAATTGACGAATTGCTTTATATTATCTATTGTGAAATGTCTCAGATTTCCGCTTGTTGCTCCTTAGCCAGAGGCGAAGAATGGCTGGTTTAATGTCCTTGTGGTACTACACCAAGTCGCCGCAACCCATCAGAAATGCTTCACGCTACGATTCTCATCTGAAGGGAAGTTGATGCATGCGTTGATTGTTTTTTAACTCTTTGATGGGATCGCTTGCCTTTTAGTATCATTGGTGCCATAAGAGCATCGTTTTAGGTATATTATTTAGGATTCAAAATCAATACTGAGCGGAGCATTTAACTTCTGTAGTGTCTTCGATGATTTCCCTTTCACGGTGTCTGCCAGACTGGTAATAGTAGAATTTAGGTACACAATCATGGGCCTCTAGGGGGTCTACGTGGAAGTGGTTTCATGATATCAAGCGGAACCATAAGATCATATAATGAATAAAATTAAAGAAAATGATAATTTTCTAGATTTTTGGTCGGTAGATGTTATTAATTATTATATTTATCACAGCCTTGAAGAAATTTTACTGTTGTTGAGATTTTTATTTTTTTATGATTTTATTTCTATGATCTGATTATATACGATTTATAATTTAATGTAGGAAATGAGACTTATACATTTTTTAATTTCACTTAAGTGAATAACAGAAAATTTGCTATAAAATTCATGATAAAATTGTTGTAGATTTTGAGTTTTTTAGTTTGTATAAACCTACACATTTTTACCATGCACATTGCTCAGTGCCCCTATTTTTCCTCACGGCGTACTCGTGTGCCTCAAAGACGCGAAATAATTGTGTCATCACTCGATATTGATACTCTTCACATTACAGGTAAACTATAAGGATGAGGATCAAAATTTAGAAGTTCATGTAATGGCTGCCACCGAAGTCCCTAACTAAATCAGGTTCTTAATGCCGTATTCCATTTACCAGAGAGGAAATATTTTGGCTCGGTTTTATACTATTTCTTCAGCATGGCCTCGGCCTAAGGTTTGGGCGGAGTGACAGATGAAAACGTTCGCCCGTTATTGTTTGGCTCCCAGTGGTCACATTCGGTAGCTCACCTCGTGCGGAGTTGGTAACTTCACGTACGAGTTCAAAGGTAATTGCAGGAATGAGTCGACGGAAAGTATTTCTCGATTGGAGCAAGTCCTCCGAGTCTCTGGACCCTTGACACCGCGTCTCCTGTCCTTTCTCAAATGCTTGACCCCCTTTCCGGCCGCCCACTTTCATTCATCATCATCGCATGTCTTCTTCCCGGATTCTTCTTCCTTTTCTCTCTCTCTCTGCCCTCTCGCTCATGCTTTCGGGACCACTGTGCTTGCCAGGGGTTAAATTGCGATATCGCACGTTGCTCGTAAAGGTGGATTTATGGCCCATCTCGTCCACTTTGGCGGGTGGGGGGGGGCGCGAATCCTCCGCGCCACTACCCGGGGGGTCCCCCTCCTCGGTGTCCCCCTTTCCTACCCGTTGTCTTCGCCTCCCCTCCCGTTCATTTCCTCATGGCCGCAACTCTCACGGCCACAACGAAAAATGCATTTATCGCTTAACTCGTTTCCGTATCCGTTTATTATCTCTTATTCCACTTCTTGTGCTGTTTTTTTAACTCTCCGCCTCGAGGGATGTACGTATTCAAGATCTCGATGTTATTGGGCTTGAAGTCAGCGATGTGCTGCCAGTTGCTGACCGTTTTGAGCATCTAACACGCTCCCGTTTTGAGAAATTTTGAAGGGGGATTGTCTTTCTCGAGAATCCGGTACTAGCGAGACGACGAAAGCTCTCCATAGGCTTTTAATTTTCTGTTCAGGAGGTGGTCACCATGAATAGCGGATTTGTTCTAAACTATTAAAATTATGGTACTTGTTTTCTATTGAAGTAAATTCATCCCCAAACTATTTTACAGGATGTAAATATATACCTTAGGGATTTGAGCTTGGCGTTTTGCGGCTCTGCAATACTGGCTAAAATATATATTCAATTGATGTAGTATGCAGAATTGTAACCTGGTAAAAATGGCTAATATGCGATTTAAAAGAGTATGATGAAATTCCGCTCGTGCGAACTTTGAAAAATGAGGGTCGAATGGGCCATATTCTCTAATTGGACTATTAGCATAAGAATTAGGGTCCTTCTTGTTCTGTATTACGATCATAAATTTTAAAACCGAGTGAAAATCACTGAAGAATAGTGGTACCGTTCGGTAGAGGTAGGAATCAGTTCGGAAAAGTGATCGGAATCTAACAGAATCGAGACTAGTTCGCTTTAAATCCCGTACAATGTCACCTGCGTCGGTAAAATGTATTCATGAAGCGTTGGGCACCTGGTACTGGGTTTTCGGGCGGCCTTAATCCCTTCGAACTAATTTGGAGTGCATACAACCGCGTCACGACCTCCTCCCTTTCCCCAACAGTGGGAGGGGTGGCCCTACTCTTTAAGTCTTGGGCAACATGGACCAGCCAACTGTTTGGAATCTCCCTCCCCTCACAGCGCAACCCCCACTGCCCCTTGTTGTAGCCGAGGTCTCGTGTTTCCTCTCTCTCTGCCCGCCATGGTGAATGTCCACCTTCCCATAATGAAATACTCGTGGACAACCGGTGCCCGCGTGCGTGCATGGACTTTTGCCCTTATGTCCTGACGGCAAGAGTTGGCTGGCGGGACGCGGCGAGGGGGCGCGGGGCTCACAGCGTAACGGCCTGGAGTGGATGCTTTTAATCCTTGCCCCCCCGCCGTTCTCTAGTTAATGTAGTCATTCTCTACCCAGACCCTCCTCAGCCCACTTGAAATTATTGTCTTATTATCACCCTAATGCTCTTTATTTTTATTCTCGACCCGGGCCCGTTTCCAAACTAGGCATCTCTTCCCCATTCCCCCCCCCCCCCAACGTCCTCCCTTCCCCCCTCCCGCCTTCTCCTTTACTTCAGCTGTATTGAGATGAGAGTTTCCCCTTGATTCTCATTCCGCCGTTTCACTCCGTTCTTGACTTCTCCGTTCTCCGTTTCCATTACGACCCGGCGTTTTCCTCGTACAAGTAGGTCTGTCTGAGACTGATTTTCCACCGTGAATAACCTTCGATTGGGTGCACATCGTGTTCGTCTGAGAACTGTGCATTACTTTATCGAATTGCTGGTTACGATTGGTAATACTGTAGTACGGCTCATTTCGAATTCCATGGCGGGGAATAAGATTTGTGTGTGATTATTCAAATCATTAAGTAAGCTTAAATGTCATTTTCTCAGTGGCTAAGTTCGAAAGTGGTTGGCTTTCGAGACATTAATATACATGTAGAGTCGTCGACGAATTTTGATTCATCATAAGTGACGGTTTCATTGTTTTAAACCTATGTGTTCGTTTACTCTTCATTATTTAGCATTCACTTGTATCTTCCCCACCCATTTTAACTGCGTATTTTGGTTGCGCACATGTGATATTTCTCTTTTGTACAATGTTTAAACAAACACCTTGTTTTACTTTTATTACTTTACTACCATGCTCCAACTTGTATATGTTTAGTCCATTGTATTCGTTCCCCTTCCTCCCCGAAGGCGTGTTTCCCGCGATACCTCCTTTTCCATCAATCTTTGCAATTCCTCGCCATTTCAGCCCCCTCTCCCCCCCCCTCTCGGTGGTATCCCAACCCCGTCTGCCTTCCTACGCCCTTGCAGTCCCTTGCATGCCTGTCTTCCCGCAGCCTGCACCCTTCTCCGCGCCGTCCTGCTCGGTGTTTTTCAGCGCCCTTTATGAATATCCTCATCGCATAATGAAGTCATTAAGAAGTCTTTTACGAGAGCACTTAACGTTTCTCTCTCGTAGACATTGTCTTGGAGTTTTTCGTCTTTTCTCCATTTTACCTTCTCCTCCTTCTCTTATCCCGTCCCCTTTTCAAGTTTTCTCTCTCCCTCCCCTCTCCTCCCTTCCACTTATTTTCTGCTCCCCACACTCGCTCCCTCCTCCTTCCAAGATCTTGCCGGGATAAGGGAAGCTGGTATAAAATGAAAATAAAAGATTGTAAATTCCCAAAACCTCTTCTTTACCGGATGTGTTATCTTTGCGATAGTAATCTTGTCTTTAATACGTTCCGCATCGGTAATTTAGCCGAGAAAATTCGGAAAGGTGTAATTTTTTGCTACCTTCCGCATTTTTTTGTGACCGACCTGGTGTTTATATTTGAATTGCTGACATCAAGCGGAAGACGTGTTGTATTTTTTTTGCTAATTGTTGTTGAATGTAGTCGAGGCGGGAGTCAAAACACTCTAATGAGAAGGAGTTGGATTCATAAACATAACCAGCATTTGGTCCAGCAATCGTATAATGCATGGTAATGCTATTTCCAGTCGTGCCTACGAGGCAGGCTCCAAGGGGAATTTGTATCAAGTTGTAATTAAAGTTGAGGTAACTGCGTTCTTTCGATTGTGGACTCGAGAAACCTGAGGATATCGAAATGAATCGTACGAATGAAAAATGGCCCATTTTTCAATCCAGCTCACGGTTCGTGTTGAAAGCCGATACGAAGCGGCCCTCTCGTCTCTCCTTCTGTCAGCGGCACTGCTGCCATCTGCCCTCCCGCACCAGATTCTGCGTCTCTTCCTCAACTCATGGGACAGTCAAGCTCCCCTAGCGTATTAAGGGGTTGGTTGCCATGTTTCGCTGGCATAGTCAAAAATCAGGCCTCGCAGATGGCCAGGAGAGCGGTGTCTCCCTATATTTGGTTTAAATCTCTACGTGACCTCGATATCTTTGAAATTATGCGAGTAAAAAAGTTTTTCATCTCCACAGAACATCATATCGCGGATGAGTGTACGTAACGTCATTCGCCCTTTGTACATAGGTTCGATTACGTGAGAAGCAATCTTTCTGATGGTTCATGTCCACACAAGGATTCTTCCGGACGAAGTCGATGGTAAGGTCATGGCTTCCTCGGAAACTAATACTGTCGGTGTATTATTTTTCATTTTTTTTCGTAAACGGTCGTATCTTTCTGGTTAATGACTCAAAATTTAGCGAAAAACCCGACTGGAATTCAAAAAGGGAATTATTTTAGCGAGAGACGAAACTTTTAGGATGGAACGGTAAGTTCAAATTAGCTGTCACTTCGTATTTTTGGATATCTTTGAATCAGAGCAAGATATCATGTTTTCAAGGTATGAGAAACTTTTAATTCGAAATGTTTTATTTGGTTCTCGATCTTTTCTCTGAATCCTAAATAATACCACGGAATAGCTTTTTTTGTTTCTTGATAGGTCGACCAAAGTGCAATCAAAACCGCAGCGCTTCCAATGGGAAAGCCACCTCTAAGAGGGGAGGTTGGTCTCGAGGAAATGCTTACCATTTAAGAAGATCCTGCGCCATGTTTATTTAAATTTGAAAAGCTTACTGCTTCATTTCTCGTTTTCTGTCACTCGGATGAATTAATGGAATTTAAAGCCGTTTCCTTCTAAATGGAAATATAAGGAGGGAAGCTCCCGTGAACACCACCGTTTATTTACCAGTCCTTTGGTTGGACCGTTCCTTCCTGGGACTACGGAGAGGAATGCTGCGTTTCTGTCCGCATGAAGTGGTCGTCGAGATGGATTCGGAATGGAAATGCACCGACCTGGGGGCAGATGCTGGCAGGCTGCTCGAACGTGTTTCATCATTGGTTTGCAACCCATGCTAGGAGGACAAGAACTGCATCATAGCCTCTTTGTATGAAGTTATGTTGATTTAAGGGGTTGACGCATATATTTCATTCATGCTTAAATAGCAATAAACGTAATTTCCAAACGCTCCTTAAAACTTGGTTGAATGGTATCTTTTTAACTTATGGAGCTTATGTGAATATAACGAGGCGCGTGTAATTACGTATAAGTATCTCGTTTACTGTCGTGGCAATTAGCTCGTATGGTTCATGAGATTGGGGCGTGTTTGCATCGCTATTTGAAATTTAATAAAATTGTATGATCAACTTTGATGGAACTCAAGTTTATTTCTGGCAGCACATTTGGTTTTTTGGCACGACCGTCCAACCTGTTATGAAGCTGCGCCGAGTACGTTTTCTTGGCTCATACTCGTTTCAACATCTTATGAATTCAGATGTTAATCTTCCTTTCGGTTATCATTCCTTGCGCTCCTAGTGAGTGTTCTCTTATTTTCATGTCAACTAGGTAATAGTCACTAGCGATGCTCTCATGCTGAGGTAATAACTGCATAAGAAAGCCTACTAATAATCTTTCTTCTGTATTCTGTACTCATACTCAAATCCTCGTACTCTTTAAGATCTTAATCATGTAACTGTAAGAAATTCTGTGAAAATGGGATAGCTTCTTTTGAAATATAGCGTTTAGTTTTCGGTGATGCTTAAAGGAAGTTCCATGCCACCTTCTATATCATCCAACGAGTGTTTTTAATGTATAATCAGAAGAATTACCTGCGTGCATTTGAGCTGGACATTATAAAGATAGTAAGTTAATGGATCTTTTACGGCGTTACACATTTTGCTCTGAAGATCTCCAGTGATTAATGTCACTTTTTATTCCTCGTATATCCGTCGTGAGGCAGGTTGTGATGTGATCTGGCTACTGGCCTCAGCATACCTCGTTCGTAACGTGGTGATGATGCTAGAGATATTTTGCGAAACCAAAACCGAATTACGAGGGTCATCCGGAAAGTAGTACCCGTTCGTGAAATAAAGACACAAAAGTAAATATTAACAAACATAAAAAATTTTATTTGAAAGAGGATACTTTAAACTACTTCTCAACATAATCTCCAAGCAAATTAAGGCATTTGTCATAACGTGTGACAAGTTTCTGTATTCCTGCTGCATAGTCCTTCGCCGCCAGCTCATTGAGATACGCGAGGGACCCATCTTGCACAAATTTTTGCATAATGCAGATGGTGTTTAACAATTTCATGAACAATTGTTCGAGAAACATTGGGAAAATGCTCACAGATGTCATCAATTGTGACGCGCCGATCGTTCCTCACGAATTCGTCAACTGAGCTCACCAGTTGGTCTGTAATGACAGACGGTCTCTCCGAACGCTCATCGTCGTGTGTGTTCCCCCTCCCCATGTTGAAGTTGCGACACCACCGCCGAACAGACGACTCGTCCATTACATTGTCTCCATACACCTCCTTTAATTGGCGATGAATATCACATGGGCGAACGTTTCTTGCATTGAGGAATTTAATCACTGCCCTCACTTCACAACTGGCGGCGTTCTCAATTTTTTTAAACATTGTAAACAATCACAGAAACAACACAGGCAATGCTAGCGTCACGCAACTTGGCTCAGAGAAGGCAGACAAGCCACTGAAGCTATCTGACCTCGTCCAGCGGCTACTCGCGTCGTCAGCACTTCATGCGGCACGAACGGGTACTACTTTCCGGATGACCCTCGTATTTATAGTGTACTCTAACTTTGTTGGTGGGAAACCGCAGGCGGCACACAGTGGTTCCAAATATTCAGAGCTTTCTGATTGGCATGGAAATGACCAATAAGGATATGGGAGATAGCTAATCGCAAATTTGGAATAAAAGTGGCTAGAAAAATGGTGGGTTCATTATAGATGATAGATTTATCATATCCGATTCGCATAAAGGTTTGAATTTGTGAATTTTTAGAATGGATAAATATAAATTTGAAAATAAAATTTCGTAAAGGTATATTGCAGAAATATCTATAAGTTAATCCGAAGCACGTAAAAATTGGTATACCCGGAATTTTAGAATTGACAAATACAAAGGGGAATTGCATTTCCATAGAACAATTGAGTTTCATTGGAATATAACTGTTATCTATGCATGATGGAGGTCATTGAAATTTGAAGGAGGGCAATTTGGCATGTGCTTGAAGGAATGCATTTATATATGTTATTCTTATTCACGACAGCTTGACTCACGTTCCATGGCATTAAAATCAGACCCACCCTGGGTTTCAAACTTTCATCGTTTCCGGGAGGATATTGCCTTAGAGATGGAATAATGGAGTCTGAAGAAATCTGTGTGATATATCGGCAGATCCTTGTTTGTGTCTTCTCGTGTAGTTTTCCACTACCTGCTCTACCTTCTACCTCCGGATATTAGTCAGAAATATCCACTGCACATATTAATCCTACGGTTAAAATCTCACTTCTGGTGATGGGCTATAGAAGAAAAAAATGTTTTTTTAAATTAATTAATGGTATTGTAATATTTCTTACTTCTATGTTAATGATCAGTTATTTTATTTTAATTAATTTTTCTCCACATTTGTGTGTATAACATTTCACTTTTTGTTTCTTCTCTTATTTGTATGAAAAACTTAATCTTTTTAATTTCGTAAATTATAACATTGGGAATATCAATCTAAAGGATTTCGCAGGTTTTCCACACTCCCCTTCATGTGTTGGTGTTTTCCTGCGGTGAAGGATGAAAGCCTTATTCCCTTCGTTTTTCCCACAATTTTACGTACCTTTCTTCACTCTTCGTACTCTTGCATTATCATTTTAAACAGATTGTCATTATCTTGTTCTTTTTTTTATATTATTTAGCACTTAATGTGATTACATATATTTTCATTGAATGTATTTGACGATGGATTAGATGAAAAAAAGGATTGTCATTGTCTCTATCTCGCCCAAATGCAGCCGATTTATTATCATAATTATTGTATCCTGCTCCGCGTCCTAGTTCGTGCTGCCTAAGGACGTATTATATTTGTATAATCTAGCGGTTATCTATCAGATAGCTCCGGAAAGCTTTGCGATCAACCGCGTTGTTTCCGTAGGAGAGGGTTCGTTGCAACGATTCGATCGTTTAATTTCTTCTTCATCCACTTTGGTAGATAAAGCTTTTATACTGGGTTAATGAAAGACCGGCACATGGTATTTACAGTCCTTCCGCTGTCCTTCTTCATCGAATGGGCGAGGACCTTCATCTCACAACCAGTAGTCAGCTGCAATCTGATTCATTGTTTTCCTTTCTTGCTTCATCCCTTGAGCCATTTCGTTTTTTCCACCCATGAGTTCCAATATCTGACAGGCGGCAGAATTTCCCTGTGCAGCGGCGCCAGGAAATTGTGCTCTTTGTTAAATGAACTTGAAAAAATTGTTTCATCGGATTTTATAATTGCCGAGTAGATGTTTTCTCTCGTAGATTTGTTGAAATAGTAAATGGCGAAGTCTCGGGCTAGGCTGTGTAGCATGGCCGAGAAATGAGAGTTCGGAATACGTTTTCTCATGGGTTGTTCTTTCATCGTATTTGCCCCGTCTCTAAAAAACTTGCGTCTACCTCTTTGAAATACGCCTTTCGTTCCGGTTTAATCTTTGTGTCCAGTTCTGTACTTTGGAACAATTTTCTTTAGTGCCTGAATAGGGTCGAGTGAAGTAATTTCAATTTCTAATTGGCTGAATTTCATTTTAGACCCGGCAGTAAAATGGAGATCCAATTCCACAAAATCTGTACCCGCGTGTTATATCTCAACTCGATTTGAAAATGAGCACTTTCAAATTGTTAAGGGTGTCACCTGAGCGGAATTGTTCTTGACTGGCCGAATGTTTTTAATATCATGTAGTCATGTCATAAATGTCGTGTTCTCGTCAGGGTGTGTTTGTATGAAAACCATTTTCAAAAAGGCACCCGTATTTATTTTATGACTCCACAAACTTCCGAAACTTTCGTAAGAGATTGGGGGGATATCATTTTGTTTGTCGATTCAGCGACACCATAATCTTTTATCGGTATTCGTATCTCGTATTCGTGCGATATTATATGAGTTATTGAAAAACTTTGGAATTAGAAATGGATTCGTCGCCAACCTCGATTAAAATCGCCCTCTTTTGAGCCGTGCATGCATCGGTGGTATGTACATTTATTTGGCGTCGGCATTTTTGAAATGTGGGACTGCAATTTGTTTACTTGCGCACTTCGAATGTGTCTTCTCAGTCCCTGCGTTTTAATACTCAATCTTCTTTCCTTTCTCCTTTTTCCTGCGCATTTCCATTCATCCTCCGCCCTTCTTTGCTTCAATCTTGAAACATTTCTTTTTATGTGCGGCCCCCGGTTTGTGTCCTTAGCGAGTGGCGGCTGAAATTTCGATATCCGTTTGATATTCCGTGGAGCGAAGTGAAAGATAATATGTTCTGGGACATTTCGGAAGGAAGAATGGAGGAAGTTTCCAGTTTTTTGGAGTATAAAAAGAAAAAAAGAAGCAGTCGCTTTCTTGTCTTCCCTTGGCGTGGGGGAGACGTCTGAACGCATGCGGTGAAAGGTTTTTGGGGGTGGGGGAGAAGATTTCTCTTTTGTTTCTTGATTCCGGTTGTTTATAGTGCAGGCAGACTACTTTCAAAGCGGCGGCCTTTATGTTGCTTTTCTTCCCCGGCCTCTTCCTCTTGTGTGGAGACGACGTCCGAAGTAGCAGTATTGTGTCTACGGTGGTTCGCTTGGGCGTCCCAAGGCTTCATATTTATTTTCCGCGTATTCGGTCGGAACGGTACTTGGCATTCGTCGTTCGCATCGGGGCGAGGGGGGGAGGCGGTCGGGCGTTTGGGTGGAGAGTATTGAGAGGGGGGAGGGGGTCGGCCGTGCCCGCACGACGCCTGTCGACCGTGAACGCCTAATCGATGCGCATTTCCCTCCACCCCCGATCAGATTCTCCAGGAGACAGGAGGATGAAGGGCAATCGGGTGGATACTTAACTGTTGTGGGTCCCGGTCGATTTTGTCGCATCCGTCGGAGAGAGAGAGTGATCCTTGGCGAGGGTGGCAGGTTGTCCTTTTTTAAGAATTAATCTCCTTCGAATTGGGGGTGTGTGCATTTAAAATTCGTGCCCTCCCCTTTTTAATACAGTAATTCCTAGTTTTGGCACATGAGAACCTCTTCTGTCGTTAACTCTTTTTATCTCTTTAAGCGAAAGGAAGTTTCATTTCCATTTAGATCGGCAAAGGGGAACAGACTGGAGCCTGGCGAAATTACGACTCGCTCTTTCGCGCCTCTCCCGCCCTCCTCCGACCTGCGCCCTGCCATTTCCATCCATTTCATTTTGTCTCTTCTTTCAAAATATCCCCTCCTCACCCTAGTTACTCTTCGGCACTAGTGTATGTTTGAGAAGGATCCAAAATGACGGGGTCCGAAAATTATCTCTTTTGTCGTAAATCCCTCAATAACGCTCGGGATGAGCGGTCAATCAATTTCTGGAATTTATAATGAAAAAATAATAATAGGGAAGGGGGCCCTTCGTATGCGTTAAGATTTGTGTACTAACAGGCGGGAGGGTGGGGATTCGGAGGTCGGAGGTTTCCTCTTCTATCCCGCCGCGTCCGCGACCCTGGCGCGCGCGCGTGTGGATCACACTCGGCCTAAAACCGGCGACGTTGGATGGAAGCATAATTGCGAACGAGAGGGCGGGGGGAGGGGGCTATGGGTCTATGAAAAAGCTATTCCGATTAAGAGGAGGGTGTGTTGGTGTGGGTAGTGAGGGCGAAGGCTTAGTTCGGCAGTGAGGGGCCGCTCGATGGTCGGGATCTGTCTTATAGGCGCTAAACTCTGTTGCCTGAGCCATAAATAAGGAATAGAATGGCAAAACTCTTCTTGGTACTTAAAGCTCCATGATATACCCACTCGTTTCTCTTTTCTCCCACTCGAGTGCTAAAGAAAAGAAAAAAAGGTTTTTGAAACGACAACGAAAGCGCTGTTTTATATTATTTACTGACGGTGAAGAACTTTCCATGTCTTTCTCACAATTCTCATCCCTCCCTTATTTTCCGCGCTTCTCTTTTGGACTCATTCATAAGTTAATTTCTCAGTTGTTTTTTATTTTGATTTTTTTTAATGCTAGTAGCTGTTAGCTTTATTTCAGACCAAGTGCCAGGTTGGCCTTAACGGCCTCGTTTTAGCCTTTCACTGGGGTCGTTCTGCCGACCTTTCTTCACTGTCGTCGTTCTATGCAGATGAGGGCACTTAACGCTCGTCCTGAAATCTATGCCAAAATCTTTGCGCAATTAAATACAACAGCGGGAAGTTGCGAATACGAAGTAGCAGTAACACTCGTAGTCGTGTTTTCGGGGAGGTGAATTATTTCCTTTCGGGTACTCTGGTTCCCTACGCCGTCTATAAACAACGTTTCGAGAATTTTGGAAGGGCTATAGTCCACCAGCGAGCGGTGCACATCGCTTCATTAGCCAAATGGTGGGGAGAGTTAGCCTTGACTCAGCACGCATGAATTTGTTTAATTTTTAAGCTTAGCTCGTTTCCCAGGTCGGTTAAGTCACTCTGCATGTCATCCGATCCGTTTTATATTTTATGACTAATGGATCTTCGTGTTTATAAATAGTTTTTGCAAATGTATGCTGCATTAAGAAGTGGTAGTTAACGTATATTACCCTGCATGGCTATAAATCAGTTTTATGTATAACGTAAAATGTTGTAATGGATAGTTTTCTTACGATAGTATTTCACTTTTTATGATACATCTACATCTACATAATACCCCACAAGCCGCCGCAAGGGTGTGTGGCGGGGGGTGTTTGGTCACCAACCGTAAAAGGAAAAATACCACATGCAAAAAAACAACACGGAAAATCACACCCACAGCAGCGCACACACTCATGCAAAAATCCCTTCATCCAATACTCATGCAAACACATATACCTCAAAACAACTAAAAAACTGCACCCCATGATGCAGCACGAAAGCCATCCTACAACACGGAAGCCAGGACACAACAAGCAAGAAATTGAAACATCACTACCACATGAAAATGCACCACAAAACACTCTACCCCCATGATAGTATTTGTTACGTAGATGGGTCAATTCAGTGTGATTATCCTCATGTAGTGTACTATTGGGCATTAACTATCGATTAAGTCGGGAATTTTCTCTACCGCTCGGTTCCTAATTATTTACTGATGGACATTTTTAGTTGCTTACCCTTGCCAAGATATTGTTTCTTTCCACATAGCCTTCCGTACTCTTAGTTGCCACAAACAACCATAGACACTATCATTATAATTGAGTTATCATTAATGAAAAAAAGCACTGATTGTTTTCTATCCTTCGAATGTCTCAAAAATATTTCATGTGCTTTCTGATGGTCACATGCCCACGTGGCTTCATGGCTGCTCGTGGAGGGTCTAGTGTTGCTGCGTGTGAGAATCGTGGGCATCATTGTGAAGAGAGAGGATGAAAGGGAGTTCACGTATGTGAATTCGAAAGCATCATATGGCCAGAAAGTGCCGGAATCTAGTTGGAGATAAAAAGAGTAGGAGAGAGAAGAAAGTGCCTGATAAAAGACCGGATAAAGAAAGTGGATGGCTTATGAATTGGGAGGAAGGGAATGCTATTGTGTTGGAGACCACGTGAAATCGGAAGCGGTGGGGGAGGAGGTGGAAAGCGATCGGCGACTTGGAAAAGGAAAGATATGCTGATGTCACGAGATGGGCCGTTTGTCGCTAGTGGGCGCCGAATCCCCTCGCTTCCCCCCCTCCCCGGGGGCAAAGGAGAGATGAGGCGGTCGGTGTCCCCGCCCCTTGCTAGGGGTGCCCTGGTTCTCGACCCACGGAGGATCGCCCACCCCACTCTCCCACGCCACCTAGCGAGATCATTAGCGAAATTCCTCCGAGGCGCATTTCGGCCCGCGGCGGGAGAGGCGCGCGGGTCATGCCGGGGAGGATCGTGGTCGGAGGGTGGATGGCTGTTCGCGGGCGGGGTGGGGGGATGGGCAAGTGGGTTGGGCGCTCGGGAGAGCGAGCGAGTGTTGTGGAGAGGCGTCTCCCTGGAATGCGCCTTTGACGCATTTTCGTGCGAGGGTTTAGCGATTAGCATGAAGGGCGAGGCACTCTCCCACGGGAAGCGGTGCAGGTATTAGTTGTGGTGAACTACGACAGGTAATTCCAAATTCATTTTTCCCTTTCGAGAGTCGAAACATGTCCGTGGTCAAATATACTGTGTTTGTGGGATCCTGAGTTCAAAACCACACAGCGGACTTTACATAAGTCGTCCCATCCCAACCGGGGCTCTGTGGAAAGTTCCACGTGAAACGGCGCATACGTATTACAATGTAGCCAATGTCCTACTTTTATGTAGGTGGAACGTTTACGTCCCTTTCCATTTGCATTACAGCCACTTACAATATTCCTCACAGTTTCTGATTTAAAAACATTCCCTCACTCACAGACTTTCATTCAACAATTGTTTTTCTATTTCTATCCCCGACGTTCCCCCTCCCGCTGCGATGAGTGCAGGGCTAAATAAATATTAGGAATTATCAACCAGGACTTCCACGACTCACTAATTACCATTTGACAACATTTTCTCCGTTCCCTCAAACATAGGTCTAATTCTTAATTAGATAATTACCCTTCCCTCATATTCAAATGAAATATCCCTCCTACCCCTGCCCTTCTCCCATCCCCCCGTTCCCGCACCCTTTTCACGCTCCCACACGACACATCTCCTTTCCTAGACTTCGCTTGAGTTTGCCATGCGATAATTGGCAGGGGGATGGCCCAAGCATGACACTCACAAGAACACTAAAGAGAGAAACTCACGCGAATATTAAAATAGTATGTGGCGGAGCCAGCCGAAGGAAGGAGAGGAATTTTTTGACGCCCGGCGAGTTTCTCTTTTTTTGTGTAATGTTTTTATCCTATGGGCGGGTATGTCATCCCTGTACCATTAGGGTGGTTCTTAGTTGTAGGAAAAAAATATTTTGTGACTTTCCTTCGTGACTTCCCCTGAATGTGTTCCATCCGGTTAGAAAATAAATTGTGTTAACTATTGTTATAATCGGATTACGGAAAAACGTGCCGCATTGCTCCTGAAATTTATTCATTTCGATATTTTTTGTATTTCTCTATTATATAGTTGAAAACGGGAGTTATTCCGGTATTGACTCCTCATGAATTGTTTTAATATTAGTACCAACACATTGAAATGTATTGACCGTCTTGTGTTTCGAATGTTTTCATCGTCTGGCCGATAGTTACCTAGATATGGCCCGCGAAATTAGGGTGTGCGTGCGGGCGGTGGATGCTGCGATATCACTTCGACTCTCAATTTCGCATGCTACGTATCCCATTAAATAATCTCGTTGCACCTCTTTAAGGATATTTCATTGAATACGTGTCACAATTTCCATATTTTTGAACTAAAGTTTTCGGAAATTGATAAATATTCCCTGTTTTCGATGTACGTATTATGAAGCGTTCAATTTCATTGACTAATTCAAGCCCCTTAACAAAAACGCACTAGAAATACACATTTGGTTTCCGAGGTGAGGGAAAAATTCATTTCGATGGATGAAATATTTTAGGGATTGTAAACCTTTAGCCAACCACTAATATTAGTACGCAACTGGAACTGGAAATTATATTCCTCGGGCGGAATATCTATCTGAAAAATGACCACTCATGGAGTTCTCAAGTGCACTTACCGCGATGATTTTTCTCCAACATTTTTCCGTGTTAAAGTAGAATTTCGCCTTCCCATGAGTTAAGTGTAAGTGCAAGCCGAATTGTGTTACCAGCTTCACGATGATTCACTTTCGGCGGTTTACTGGTTCGCCAGTATCCCCTCTAAATTCCCAGGATGAACAATTAGAGTAATTTTGGTCATCGATTGCTCGCCGCCAGTAGCACTGAACCATTCTTCCTGTATCCATAGTCTTTCTTTACCGTAATACAGAGATGAAATTGAGAGTAGAGAATTTTTCCAGTAATAATAATAGTAAAGACACCTTCCAAGTCAACGACTCCCTTTGGGAATCGAAAGAATGCAAAGTTAAGTACTCACTACGGCTTCTAGAAGTATAAGCTTGGAACTGTAGGAGTTGATTAGTATTCGGATACCGTTCCCTTATACAGAACACCACTGACTGCGCCACACTTCAGCTTTCCGGGCGAGAAGATCTCAGAGCAACCAATTTTAAAACGTGCTTGCCCATAAAATTAGTTTGTAGACTATCGACAATTCTCGGGAAGGATGGAATTTGTGGAGGAAGGGATTCAGGGCATGAATGTACCCTAATGCAAAGAAACAGCAATGGCTACTTCAAATTTACAAGGTAAAGTAACATATAAACTTTATGTGATTGAGTGGTAGCGTTTAAGGGTCAGGGGATCGAGGAATGGTATTGGCGCTTGAGGGGGTGAGAGGACGGGGAATGGAGACGGGCGATATCAGCATTGTCTAGTTGGAGAGGATTTCGAAGGGGAGGAGGAGTGGGGTGGAGATTGAGGTGAGGAAGGGAAAAAATGGGTAAGGTCAGGTGCAGGGTGGGCGATATCCTGATTCGCCCCGGCCACCACACCCCACCCACCACCTTTTCTCCCCCTTCGTTTCACTCCCACCCTTCCTTTCCGCCCTAATCCGCCCCGCTGTAGTAGGCCTTCCAGCACGGCAGCGGAGAAGCGGCAGCTGGGATCGATCCCCGGGTGGAGAGCTCGCTGTGGCCGGTGGGGGGGGGGAAAGAGGGGGAGCGGAGCGAGGGGGTGCAGGTCGCGCGGGGGCGGGGCGTGGCGTGGCGGAGGCTCTTCCGTATCCACCTGCGCTCGCTCCCTCTTTCAATATCGCTGAAGAAATGGGTAGGAGGGGTGAATCAGGCGGTGTAGGCGTGTGTGTAGATGTACATACATTCATGCATGCAATAAAAAGGAGGAGGCGATTCGATGCGGATAAAGGTAAACGGCATTTACTTTCCGTAGGTACGCTTCGCCATCGGCAGAGAGACGAGGGGACTCAGATTAAAGACTTAAACCTCAGCAATCCCCGACTCTAATCGTTGATATCGGCAAAACCAACTCCTCGCTCTCCCTTTTCCTCCTCTCTCCAGTGTCCTCCGTTCGCTCGCGTGTCTAAGACGGCAGTACTAAGTGTGCTCTTTGCTCTCTCTCTCTTATTTATTCTATTGTAGTTTTCCGAGTGCCGTCAATTGTGTTAATACGATTACCATACATCAACGCCGCTTTCAACGATTTCGTTTGTGTTAATCCACGCATCACTGTGTTTGGTGCGTGTGATGGGGGGTCAGTTTGCGGGGGAAGGAGGGAAGTAGGCCGGTGGGCCTATGGGCTGTTGTTCCTAGGCAGATTTTCATGGATCGTTGGATTCCGTTGGGGGGTAGGGAAGGGTGGCCCGGTTGGCTTGGTTCGGGAAGTGCGCCGTGTGTGGTCGGGAGAGGGGTGGCCGAGGAGGGGAGGCGAGGGTGACAGGAGACGCTGGCGTATGGGCATATCTATATACCGGGTGCGGATGTGGCTGAGGTCAGCTCTGAGTGGGGCTGGGAGGGGGCGGTGGTGGTTTGGTGTGTGGAGCTCGGTGGTGGTTCTGGGGGAACAGCCTGGGTATCGATCTTGGGTCATTCCCACCACGATAGCATCGAGCGTGCGAGGGGGATGGGTGGAGGAGGAGGTGGATGGTGCGAGGGTGGGAAGTGGGAGGGAGGAGAGGGAGTCTCTTTTTTTAAATTTATTTTTACGCTCTCTGTGCCCTCTCCGCTTTCCGCCTTCTCTCTTCCCCCTCATTCTTGTCTGTTTCTTTCACCTCTCCGTGCTTTCTTCCGATTTCTCCCACCTCCATTCAGAAAACAGTAATTTGTTAACTTTTTTTCTCGTTCCTTCCCCTTACTTTTCTTTTGGTGCACTTGAATCAAGGCTTTTTTGCATTCTCCAACCCTGCCCGACCTCTCAAACGGCACATTTGTCTCCGTATGTTCTCTCATTCCTCATCATTTCCTTTGCTTGGCTCCTAAGTTAGTTATTTTACCACATGCATTATTCTTATTTAAGATGAGCTGACTCCTCCCAGGGGCACGTTGCATTTAAGCACTTAATATCGATTTCAGGTGTATTTTTAACCAATGCATTAATTTAATACTAAAGCGGTGTACCCTTTTGGTGTTATTCAGTATTTAATCACAGGATGCTAGGCAATTAATTATAATAATTAACGATCGTCATGACATATGTAATGAACTCCACCGAATTAATCATATGTAAATAAAATTATGCTTTTTAGAAATACCGGAGAAACCATTCTAACGCAGTATTTGTTCTCATTATTTTCCGTGAATATGCTCTCCATATCATATTCCGATGAAATTTTTAATTAATTCCATTCGACCTTAAAGACACAAAAATTCTTGCGGATAGTGTTACAATTTTGGGTATTCTTCAAGAATTTACGTTAAAACCTATTGATAGGAAGGAGGTAGATGCAAATGCTTGCAAAAATATATTCAAACTGATGTATACTATTGATTTTGTTACTCGTGATATTTAAAATTCCTAATGTTTAATCGTACCAGAGAAATGCATAATGCAAAAGAAAACAATTATTTTGAAAAGTTACGTCATGTGCATATTCGCTGCGATTCAAACCAGCCTCCCTCTTCCTCCCTCCCCCTCCCTCTCTCTCATTCTCTGTCGAATTCCGCGCTTTCCTATGTCGGATCGCAATTCACCTTCATTTCCTTTCATTCGTCCATTTTTACGAGAGATTCAATAGAAAATTTGAAAACAGCCCGGAAGACATCTTTCCCTGGACATGGCTCGATAGAAAATTCGTTCCCACGGTGTCGAAGAATGCCAAGTCGTTCTAGTTTTGCGCTATCTTAACTGTCTAATCTTCCTCGGCATCCAAGTCCCTTCTTTTCCCTTCACGCGGGAGCTCCCGTCCCCCGAGCCATTCCCTCCCGTAATAGTAGTCGTCCATGCCAATTTTCTTCCGTTCCCGGTCGCGCGTGGTGCTGCCTTAAAAATCTCCCTTGCTCTTTTTCTCCCGATGACCATTCGAAATTGCCATCTGTCGTCTACGATACGCGAAGATGTGCGCTGAAAAGTTTCGGCTCTGTTCCACTTCCAAGCCTGCCGAAATCCACCCTTTCTTTATTCGTTAGTCCTTCTCCACGGATGTGGACTGTATGCAGCACTCCTATCTACCCACCCCGGGTATTATTCTTTTCTCCATGATGGCTTTTCCTTCTCTTATCACTTTCTGTTGTCTCCCACAAATGTGGTATTACACTCAATTATTTACGCAGCAGATCTGTTTCGACGCATAGGTTGCTGAATATTCTGTTTTCCAATTTGACTTATACATATCGAGGTGTATGTACGAGGTAGCAATGATGTTTAAATTTCTTTCTCATTGATGTTAAAATCCCACCCCTACGTGCCATACAATAAGCAGAGAGAGGTAGAGTTTGAAAGTTATGCTAGGAAGCAGGAAAATACCGTAAAAATTTCGTTATATTGCAGAGCGCTGCTATTAATCTGATGTCATTGTCATCGAAAAGGCAGCCCTAATATCTTTCCTCCCTGCCTCGCTCCCCGGTCCCATTTTTTTCACGCCTCGGGGTGTGACAGTAATCCTTTACGTAATGCACTCCGTTGCCCGCAAAATCAACCGAGTATGAATGTTTGCATGCATGGGTATTCATCCGTCTGTGGCGGACGAAAGCCAACTCCGCGATTGATGCAACGCGCACCACATCTCCAATCCCATCTCCCGGCCTTCCCCCCTCACTCCCTCTCTATTACCCCCCTCGGCCGACTTAACATTCCGCGCCCGTTCACGTCTTTCGATTTCGCAGCGGCGGATATGTAGAGGAGACTCGTCGGTGATTCTGGAATTATTACCGTGCTCGGGCCGGTGTCGATGTCATTCGAGCCTCCAATCTCTCCGGCGCTCCTCCTCTCCCAGCAAGCCGGTCGATCTCCTAGGAGGGTGTGGGGATGGAGGCGTTTTGAAGGGGGGGAGGGGGAAGGTGGTGCCTATTCAACGATTGGGTGAGAAAAACATTCGGAGTGATAATCGGGCCATAAATGTGGGGATAAATTAAGCGTGAAAAAGAAAGTGGATGGGCGTTCAATTTTACATATCGGTACTTGAGTGAATCATTTACATTGACATAGGAATACATGTTCATTTAATTACACTCAAAAAGGTTAAATATCGATGTATAGTTGAAAGCAGTTTTGTTATAAGTATCATCTACACGGGTGTCGGCGACGGATGAGTGCACCCGCCCCTGGTGTCTCCTGTGTGCAAATCCTTCCTACCCCGCACAGTGCATTCCAATTTGCCCCGGACTGCCGGCCCTTTCTTGCTCTCTTGCTTTTATCAATTCCCTCGGTGATTCGACTTATATGAGGCTTGCTCGTTCTCAACTCTTATCCGTTAGTTATATCGGGTCGTTATGGCGAGTTTATTGCACGACCGAGCCGCCGTCGGAAGGAAGGACGCGGGACGTGGGGTGGTAGAGGAGAGGGGGTGGATTATCGCCCGGTATTCCTGCGAATCGTAACCTCGTATTAATTAGAGTAAAAATGTCGGCGGCCCCCTCCCCCCGCCCCCCCCCCTCTCTCTCTCTTCTCTTCTCCTCGCCTTTCACCTCTCGACTCTTTTGTGAGCGCGGGCGATCGAAAGCGGCGAGTCGACTCCCTCGCGGGTGAGGTCAGGGTTTCAAGTGCGAGGCGGGAGATCCGATGTCGAGGCGGTGGAAGGGCGCCGTCCACAAGTGACGTCGTTCGCGCTCAGGAGACGAGGCTTAGAACCAGTGTGTCTTCAAGATATGCGATCAATCGCTGGTGCCCCCCAATCCTCCCTATCACTGGTAGTGGGTTGGTGTCGTGGGGCAACACTCGGGAATTTTAACTCAGGGTTATCAGGTTAAACTCTGGAATCATCGTTTTTGGATTTCCGATTTGAATATTGAGGTGAAGGCACTGAAATTAAAGGAAATGGTATTATTTTTTGGTGATAATTGAGCGTACGTTTGGGATTCAGGGTCGTGCCAAATGAAACAAGTTCTCCAGTTGGGGAATCCTGAGCATCTCGAAAGAATTGACCTGGAAGCCGGTGCCTTGAAGCTCTGGGCAAGGATTCCAGTGATTATTTTGCACCCAGATCCAACCCTCTCTGTCATTAAAAATGTAACCCCATGACTAAAAATAGTCAGATCGGTAATAATGAATGAGCTCACCGCGTTTCTACCCTGTTCCGCTAAGCTAATGCTTTAAGAATGTATCTTTGCTAGGCTGCTGGGAGCGAGCGCCATGCATGCATCTTGGGAAGAGAGAATGGAGCGACTTTCAACCATTACGATAAGGCAGGAACTTCGTGAAAAATCATTAGGGTGGGGTGCAAATGGCGGCATCGCGCGGCGTTGTTCCTGAGGGGGGAGGGGGTTGATGCGCCCGGGCGGGACGGGGTACGGCAGCGGCAGAGGGCGGGCCGCCCGGAAGCGCCACGTATGGCGCCAAATGAGGTAAGAAGCTTGAGGCTGGAGTTTAAATGGAGCAGAGAGAACAGGGAAACTTAATGAAAACTTACCTGAAAAGGATCCTCGCAAGATTTCCCTGATCTAGCCCAGACTAGTCTGTTTTCCAGATCTAAAGTTTTCGGTTTTTGTTTTCTTTTTATCCACCTTATGATTGTAGCTTTCCTGATATCCCATCGTTAGTTCAAATGATTTTTGGCGAGTGTAAAAATACACATTGGGTAGGAAAAGCCTAACGAGGAATAGTACAGGGGGAGTAAACTGGAATGCAGAATCCTAGGCTTACAAAACTTAATGCGAGAGTAAGAAAAACGTGCCGAAAGGGATGCTCAGGGTACCATTATCAGCTTAGAGATACATACTATATTTGTGAATATGTATGTATTTTTATGTGCTAAATGTTCAAAATGATAGCTACCGTATAGTTGGCGAAATATTTTTAAAAAATTGATTCTTAGCGTTTCCATTTGATTTATTTTTTCCATCCACCTCGGAAATTGATATTTCTAAACGTCATGATCAAGATTGACGAGTTCTTCGGATCAACGAAACTTTTTCTTTCATTTCATACAATTTTCTTATTCACCTTTTAAACCCACATAACTTAATTCTTTGTTGAAAACTTTCCCTTCTCTTTCTATCGTTTGTCGCTATTTCCTTCTCCTTATTCTTCTTCCGCTCTCCTGTAGGGTAATAAAAAAGCATTCGGTGCATTTTTTTAATCATCGGAAACGGTTAAGGTTGGAGATCGATATTGTAATCTATGTGGGGAGGAGTGAGTGAGAGGGTGATGCGGTGGAGGGAGCGGGCGAGAGGGAGCCCAATGGCTGACTTGTCTGGAAGTAACCGAGGCGGTCGGGTGGTGTGGCAGCAAGGGAGGAAAGAAAATGATGAACAAGCGTATCTATCTGGATGAGGCGAAAGAGGATGGCTGGTGGGTCTGATATGAAGGGTGGGTACTTTCTAAGTTTCTCTCTCATGGTCTTTTCCTTTCAGCTCCCATCTGCGCCGGTCCTCCCCTCATCCTCTCTCGCCGCGTCTTTGTCTGCATACATACATATACATATGTATGTATGTATATATATATATATATGTATATGGATATATATATATATACATATATGTATGTATATATATATGTATATGGATATATATATACATATATGTATATATATATATATATATATATATATATATATATATATATGTATGATTATATGTGTATATGTGGGTCGCGGTAGTCCAGTGGGTAGAGCGTTGGACTGCTGACCAGAGGGTCCCGGGTTGAATTCCCGGGCAAGGCACTCTGGGCACCTGCAGCTCCACCTAAGATTTGTGTTTTTTCGGGTACCAGATCTTCCTGGGAAACCATAACAGGCACAGGGAAAGGAAATGGCCCCCCTACCCTGAGGTGTGAATTTCACACGCCGTCGGGCTTAGTACTGGGTGAACTCATCACCTACCAAACCGACCTTCGGGTTGATTACTGTGTTTATGGTTTTTTTATATGTGTATATATACACACAAACACATTCAAACACAAAATACCGAGAAAAAAGCCCTGAAACACACGAACAAGAAACTCACTCGCATTCCGAATTTTCGGTGGGGATAACCACCTCTTTCAAGGAAGAGAAAGGACTTCAGCACGAGAAGAGTTCCTTCTCACCCATGAGAAGGGTGGTTATCACCACCGAAAATGCGGGATGCGTTTGAATTACCTCTTTGTGTGTTTCTGTGTTTTAGTCTTAGTTCACCAGTGCTAGGAGGGCCCGCGTTCGATTCCCGGCCACTCTGGTCATTAAATGTTTTTGTTCGCTAGTTCTCTCTTGGTGTACATTATTATTCACATTCGTGAGACTTTCACATAAGTTTATAGTTTATAAAAATACAAACGCATATATATATGTATGTATATATATATATATATATATATATATATATATATATACACATTCAAACACGAAATCCCGCCAAACGGCGAATAAATACTCATATATACAGAAACAGATATAAGGAAAATGGATAGGAACACATATAAAGGACGAACACAATAGAGGTGGGGAAGGCGGAATCGAACGGATCACAAGAGTAAAAATATTTCCTCAACCGGGACTCGAACACCGGATCTTTCCACTTGCCGGGCGGATGCTCTTAACCACTTGAGCTATCGAGGAAAGTCAATTTACCCTGAGATCCGTGGGTCTAATATGTCGCCAAGCGCCCCGATTCTGATATATATATATATATATATATATATATATATATATATATATATGTGTGTGTGTGTGTGTGTATACACATATATACATGTATATATATATATTTATATATATATGTATATTTGTTTTTATATATACATACACATATATATGTGTTGATACATGTTGTATATATCTGTGTGCGTGTGTTGGTCGCGGTAGTCCAGGGGTAGAGCGTACTGAACAGAGGGCCCGAGTTCGAGTGGTGGTTTTTATGGGAGGGGACCGACAGCCAAGGTCATTTGAGCTATTCAAGGGTCGAGAGAAACCCGGCGTCGGCATTAGTCTACTCTTGTCGAAAGGCGCCAAGGGGTCCGCAGTTTTACGCCCCATATGACGGACGTCGCACACACTCAAAATGCTCCACGAAGCACCTCGAGTAGGAATCGGAATATCGCTGAATAGTACAGTTTTAAATAAGAATACCTCTATTTGTTTTCTCCGGGGTTTGAACATGGGCCCTCCCGGTAGGAAGGCTGTACGTAAGGCACCGCACCATCCGATCCCCGAACGTTCGGGAGCTGGACGATTCTGCCGTGCCCGACGTAGATTCGCTCGCCAACCCCGCCTCTCTTGCGCCTCCCTTGCCTTCCATCGCCCCCTTTCGTGCATCCACCCGCCGCGCGCGCGGGATTGAATCCATACGCCGTGCGCGAGGCAGCAGGACCCCCCCCTCTATTTCGCGCACTCTCTCTCCCTCCCTACCTCCACCCGAGGCGGAGGAGCAGGAATGGGCTGCACGAGTTTTTCTTTTCCTGTTAAGGGGGTGCGCGGGGTGGAAAATGAGCGCTCGGAGTCGATGAAGGTGAATAAAGGCTACGGGGGAGTGGGGCGCTTTAGTGCCGTCGCTATTTTTTTAAATATCACCTTCCCCCCCCCCCCCCCCCCCCCCGAATCCGAAACGGAGCTCCCAGCCGTCATCCGACCAATGTTTATCCGATTATAATTTTCATCGCTGCATCGATCATTTTTTTTTATTTCGTTGTCCTCTCATCTTATTCATCATAGCAATCGCCAGATGATGTCGCATCGTAGCAGAACTAGGATTAATTTTATTGAAATCACTGTCGTTAAATAGGGCGGTCCTTTTTAGTACTTCGGTAATTGTTGGCAATTACACATTTTAATACTATAGTTGTCAATTTTGATGAAAAATGGATTTCAACTTAAGAAACGCCTGATTTCCTCAAAATGAGAATACGCGGTGGAATTCACGATAAAAATCTATTCCCTGAAATTGGCGGTGCAGATAGATAGAAAGGAAGAGGAGATTGGAAAGTGGACGCCGCTGAGGTCACCGGGAAAGTAAGGCATTCGTTATGAAACCGTGAGAGAGTTGAGCGTTCCGCCCCTCTTTCCTCGTGGGCCATTTGATTGCGCTTCACTTGATATTTTCCGGGGATTAATTGCGGTGCGAATCGATGTTAGTTCTCTCCTTCATGATACGGGATTAATAATCAAACAATCTTCTCGTGGTTGACTTTATATTCCCACCGATCGCTCTGTAAATGGGGAAGGGAGCGGGATATTTTTGGGAGAGATCGGTAGGAATGTGGATCGACAGGAAGGAGAAGGGAGCTCCCCCTATTGAGTAAGGTTCAGCCCTGAGTCCGAGCCGGCCAGTAGGATAACCTGGAGCCAGATGCAGGCCGACTCGAGGTTTTTAACTTCTATGCTTGAATCTCTTTAAGCGTTATGTAAGGGTGTCCGGAAAATTTTCTAATTTTGCTTTGCGGCCTTGAACTTTCTATCCCGGAATAATTTCGTGGTGTACACTATTTCGAAACACAGCCGATTTAAAAATTCGCCCTGGGGGATATGACTTGGAAAATATTTAGCCACCATTGAAGGGGTTAAATCATTGAGATTTGGTTCTTTAATGTTTGGCTTAATTGGCCGTTTCCTACTTGGGTCAAGCAGTAAATCAGTCTCTACTCCATTTTGCTTGAAACTCCTGCCGGTGGGGAGGAGACCCTCCCTCCCCCGAGGCATTTCACCGGGAATGTGCGTCCCATGTCTCCCGCCAGACACCGTGACCTTCCAACTTCGGTGCATTCGCGGCGGCGACGGACAGATGATGCGGGGATGAGATCGAGGGATGAGTGTGGTGAGTACACCACTCGTGGTGCGGACATCGCGGGTACCCCGAGGAGAGCCGACTTTCTACGATTTTAGTCGATTGTTTCTACAAGAGTAGTTCTCGGTGGGTCTCGGTATGCCATATTGGGACCGTATTGTTTCCGCTACTTTAGAGCAATCACATTTTTTCTTTATCATCCAAAATGCTAATGATTTCGCTGGATAGTATGTTAATGAAAAGTGAAGGATGCAACGTTCTCCTTATCTTTAGGTGCCATTTGGATTTTGCTGCGAACATTTGAGACCGGTTTTGAACATAATTCATTTGAGAATGAGAAAATAATATTTTAGGAGAATACCCCCTCCCCCCGCGAGGGCACTGAATAACCACGTATCCATTTATGGTTGGAGACCCTGGAAAACTCAAAGACCCTGCGCCACCATTCAACAATTTCAGAGTGTAAAAAGCATTCGTCTTGACCGGGACCGCCTTCTTCCGGTCAAGGAGAAAGATTTTTACACTCTTAAATTGTTGCATTGTGATACATATTAGCGGGTGACTCCATCAAAAGTTACTGTTGCAGCATCTCCCACAGTTTCTTGGAATTAGGCCCTATGCTGCACCATACTTACTCGTATGTCGCTCGTAAAACAATTAGGCCTGTGAATTACTACTGATGTTATTGTCACAGGCCTTTCGTTGGCTTAAGGGGTATTTTGTGGATTAAGGTGAAGCACCGACGTCAGCTTATCCGAGAAATAAAATAATTTACCCCAGGAATTGGATATTTTATTTAGACTGGATATTGGAATTGGATATTTATTTTAGACCGTAGTTCACCTGGAAAGGTAATGGGTACATTCATAAAATAATGGAATTACGTTTTCATCGAGGAATTCGCGACGTTGTGAGTCATAGGTGGCGTCGAATCTTTTCCTCCCGCTCTCTTTCTTCACCCCTTTTACTTCACCCCACTTCAATTTGTTCTTCATTCTCCACTACCCCTCTTTTTAATCGGCCTAATATACTTTTTCTATTAGGTGTAGGATGGTGTCTTTCGCACCCCCCATCCATGCTCCCCGTCCATTGTTTTCCTTCGCAAGGCCTTAATGCAGATGTGGATGAGGCGGGTTGCGGGAGAGGACAAAGGGGGGGACGAAGCTGGAGTGTAGTGGGGCGGAAGCAAGGAGGGAGGGCGGGGAGGGAGGGGCGGCAGTGGGAGGGGCCGGGGAGCGGTGCTTAATAGTGAGAGGAGGCGTATGGATGGATGTGTGTGTGTGCGTTTGCGGAATCTGGGCTCGAGGGAGGTTTCGTGGGGTGGCAGGGCGGGATGGTGAACCTGGGGGGTTGGGGGGGGGGGGTTTATGAGGAGAGAGCAGGGCGGAGTGGGCAGGCGGGCGAGGGGCGTGGTAGTGGAATGAGTTGCGCCCTCTGTTTTTCGCTCCCCCTTATTTTTTTATTGTAGCCGTGGAGCCTCTCGCACGCTTCATCCTTCTCTCTCTCTTTCGCTCGCGGCCAAGGTGTGGGGGTGGGTGGTGAGGAAGAGGAGGAGGCGCGGCCAAGGACCGGGGTGTGGGTGGGTGGGAATGGAGGGGTACAGTGAGGGGAGTTCTCGTGGATGGATGAGAAAAAAGCGGGCGGGGGGCGGATGGAGGGGGGGGTTGTGAGAAGACGGGAGCGGGGAAGGGGGAAGCGCTTTCATTTTTTCCCCTTCGCTCCCTATTTTCTTTCTTTTTTTAAAGGACTCGTCTGTATGGAGGCTTAGCCTTCCCCTCCTTTACAATTCGAGTTTCCCTCCATCTCCTCCTTTCCTTTTCCCCATTTCATTCCCCCCCCCCCTGGGTCCCCCCGCCCTCCTCTCTCGTCCCTTTCGCTCGCTAACTTAACGCTTCCTCGCACCCCTGCCCCCCCCTCCTCTCCCCCCCCTCTCCCTCCCCCTTATCTCCCTCCCCTCCGGCGTCACCAGCCAACCCTTTTCCCTTCATTCCCTTCGTGCATCTGTCTCTCTGGAAGTTACACCGCAGCGATGCTAGGCACTAAATGAAATGCTTTGTCGTTCTCAAGGGCTCTGCGGCGCTGGTTTTCGCCTCCGATCCTGGTTTTTCTGGTGCTTATTGACGTGTGTTGGACCATGTAATAATATGAATATTTTGAAAGTATCAAACGCTTCCTAAAAATCAATTCACGGTTTGCTCTGTAATGAATTCTGGGGTAAGATTAATTTCAGAACTGGGGGTTGTTGCCACGGCTGATTATTTAAGAGAGAACGAAGGCTATGGACGACCATCCTCTTTCCCTTAGA
>NW_027287632.1:0-44734 GCF_022747635.1 Hetaerina americana
AAATTTTCTAAAAATGAAATAAATGCCTTCTAAACACCTCAAACATTCACTCTAAAACAGAAGATTGTTGTTTTTCGCAATATTTTTAGAAATTTGGGCTCTTTTAGTAACATTAACACTTTCGCTGAAGCATCTTTTATGATCATTTATTGTCTTTCAGGATACATTCTGGGTTTTATTTTGTTAATTTGATGAAAATGAACAACAATACACACCTTGGATACATTTTTGTTTGATTTGTGCCGAGTGAGATTTTCACCTAGAACCCAAAGGGGGGGGCATTGGCACCTTTCATGGAAAAATGTGAAAAATTAAATTTTCTAAAAATGAAATAAATGCCTTCTAAACACCTCAAACATTCACTCTAAAACAGAAGATTGTTGTTTTTCGCAATATTTTTAGAAATTTGGGCTCTTTTAGTAACATTAACACCTGGGCTGAAGCATCTTTTATGATCATTTATTGTCTTTCAGGATACATTCTGGGTTTTATTTTGTTTATTTGATGAAAATGAACAACAATACACACCTTGGATACATTTTTGTTTGATTTGTTTCCAGTGAGATTTTCACCTAGAACCCAAAGGGGGGGTATTGGCACTTTCCATGGAAAAATGTGAAAAATTAAATTTTCTAAAAATGAAATAAATGCCTTCTAATCACCTCAAACATTTACTTTAAAACAGAAGATTGTTGTTTTTCGCAATATTTTTAGAAATTTGGGCTCTTTTAGTAAAATTAACACTTGCGCTGAAGCATCTTTTATGATCTTTTACTGTCTTTCAGGATTCATTCTGGGTTTTATTTTGTTTATTTGATGAAAATGAACAACAATACACACCTTGGATACATTTTTGTTTGATTTGTTTCCAGTGAGACTTTCACCTAGAACCCAAAGGGGGGGTATTGGCACTTTCCATGGAAAAATGTGAAAAATTAAATTTTCTAAAAATGAAATAAATGCCTTCTAAACAACTCAAACATTCACTTTAAAAAAGAAGATTGTTGTTTTTCGCAATATTTTTAGAAATTTGGGCTCTTTTAGTAAAATTGACACTTGCGCTGAAGCATGTTTTATGATCTTTTCCTGTCTTTCAGGATTCATTCTGGGTTTTATTTTGTTTATTTGATGAAAATGAACAACAACACACACCTTGGATACATTTTTGTTTGATTTGTGTCGAGTGAGATTTTCACCTAGAACCCAAAGGGGGGGGGGGTATTGGCACTTTTCATGGAAAAATGTGAAAAATTAAATTTTCTAAAAATGAAATAAATGCCTTCTAAACACCTCAAACATTCACTCTAAAACAGAAGATTGTTGTTTTTCGCAAAATTTTAGAAATTTGGGCTCTTTTAGTAACATTAACACTTGCGCTGAAGCAACTTTTATGATCATTTATTGTCTTTCAGGATTCATTCTGGGTTTTATTTTGTTTATTTGATGAAAATGAACAATACACACCTTGGATACATTTTTGTTTGATTTGTGTCGAGTGAGATTTCACCTAGAACCAAAGGGGGGGGTATTGGCCCTTTTCATGGAAAAATGTGAAAAATTAAATTTTCTAAAAATGAAATAAATGCCTTCTAAACACCTCAAACATTCACTCTAAAACAGAAGATTGTTGTTTTTCGCAATATTTTTAGAAATTTTGGCTCTTTTAGTAACATTAACACCTGGGCTGAAGCATCTTTTATGATCATTTATTGTCTTTCAGGATACATTCTGGGTTTTATTTTGTTTATTTGATGAAAATGAACAACAATACACACCTTGGATACATTTTTGTTTGATTTGTGTCGAGTGAGATTTTCACCTAGAACCCAAAGGGGGGGGTATTGGCACTTTTCATGGAAAAATGTGAAAAATTAGATTTTCTAAAAATGAAATAAATGCCTTCTAAACACCTCAAACATTCACTCTAAAACAGAAGATTGTTGTTTTTCGCAATATTTTTAGAAATTTGGGCTCTTTTAGTAACATTAACACTTGCGCTCAAGCATCTTTTATGCTCATTTCATGTCTCTCAGGATTAATTCTGGGTTTTATTTTGTTTATTTGATGAAAATGAACAATAATACACACCATGGAAACATTTTTGTTTGATTTGTGTCAAGTGAGATTTTCACCTAGAACCCAAAGGGGGGGGTATTGGCACTTTTCATGGAAAAATGTGAAAAATTAAATTTTGTAAAAATGAAATAAATGCCTTCTAAACACCTCAAACATTCACTCTAAAACAGAAGATTGTTGTTTTTCGCAATATTTTTAGAAATTTGGGCTCTTTAAGTAACATTAATACTTGCGCTGAAGCAACTTTTATGCTCATTTCTTGTCTTTCAGGATTAATTCTGGGTTTTATTTTATATATTTGATGAAAATGAACAACAATACACACCATGGAAACATTTTTGTTGATTTGCGTCAAGTGAGATTTTCACCTAGAACCCAAAGGGGGGGGTATTGGCACTTTTCATGGAAAAATGTGAAATATTAAATTTTCTAAAAATGAAATAAATGCCTTCTAAACACCTCAAACATTCACTCTAAAACAGAAGATTGTTGTTTTTTGCAATATTTTTAGAAATTTGGGCTCTTTTAGTAACATTAACACTTGCGCTGAAGCATCTTTTATGCTCATTTCTTGGCTTTCCTGGATTAATTCTGGGTTTTATTTTGTTTATTTGATGAAAATAAACAACAATACACACCATGGAAATATTTTTGATTGATTTGTCTCGAGTGAGATTTTCACCTAGAACCCAAAGGGGGGGGGTATTGGCACTTTTCATGGAAAAATGTGAAAATTTAAATTTTCTAAAAAATGAAATAAATGCCTTCTAAACACCACAAACATTAACTCTAAAACAGAAGATTGTTGTTTTTTCGCAATATTTTTAGAAATTTGGGCCCTTTTAGTAACATTTACACCTGGGCTGAAGCAACTTTTATGCTCATTTCTTGTCCTTCAAGATTAATTCTGGGTTTTATTTTGTTTATTTGATGAAAATGAACAACAATACACACCATGGAAACATTTTTGTTTGATTTGTGTCAATTGAGATTTTCACCTAGAACCCAAAGGGGGGGCTATTGGCACGTTTCATGGAAAAATGTGAAAAATTAAATTTTCTAAAAATGAAATAAATTCCTTCTAAACACCTCAAACATTCACTCTAAAACAGAAGATTGTTGTTTTTCGCAATACTTTTAGAAATATGGGCTCTTTTAGTAACATTAACACTTGGGCTGAAGCATCTTTTATGATATTTTATTGTCTTTCAGGATTCATTCTGGGTTTTATTTTGTTTATTTGATGAAAATGAACAACAATACACACCTTGGATACATTTTTGTTTGATTTGTGTCGAGTGAGATTTTCACCTAGAACCCAAAGGGGGGGGTATTGGCACTTTTCATGGAAAAATGTGAAAAAATAAATTTTCTAAAAATGAAATAAATGCCTTCTAAACACCTCAAACATTGACTCTAAAATAGAAGATTGTTGTTTTTCGCAATATTTTTAGAAATTTGGGCTCTTTTAGTAACATTAACACTTTCGCTGAAGCATCTTTTATGATCATTTATTGTCTTTCAGGATACATTCTGGGTTTTATTTTGTTAATTTGATGAAAATGAACAACAATACACACCTTGGATACATTTTTGTTTGATTTGTGTCGAGTGAGATTTTCACCTAGAACCCAAAGGGGGGGGCATTGGCACCTTTCATGGAAAAATGTGAAAAATTAAATTTTCTAAAAATGAAATAAATGCCTTCTAAACACCTCAAACATTCACTCTAAAACAGAAGATTGTTGTTTTTCGCAATATTTTTAGAAATTTGGGCTCTTTTAGTAAAATTAACACCTGGGCTGAAGCATCTTTTATGATCATTTATTGTCTTTCAGGATACATTCTGGGTTTTATTTTGTTTATTTGATGAAAATGAACAACAATACACACCTTGGATACATTTTTGTTTGATTTGTTTCCAGTGAGATTTTCACCTAGAACCCAAAGGGGGGGTATTGGCACTTTCCATGGAAAAATGTGAAAAATTAAATTTTCTAAAAATGAAATAAATGCCTTCTAATCACCTCAAACATTTACTTTAAAACAGAAGATTGTTGTTTTTCGCAATATTTTTAGAAATTTGGGCTCTTTTAGTAAAATTAACACTTGCGCTGAAGCATCTTTTATGATCTTTTACTGTCTTTCAGGATTCATTGTGGGTTTTATTTTGTTTATTTGATGAAAATGAACAACAATACACACCTTGGATACATTTTTGTTTGATTTGTTTCCAGTGAGACTTTCACCTAGAACCCAAAGGGGGGGTATTGGCACTTTCCATGGAAAAATGTGAAAAATTAAATTTTCTAAAAATGAAATAAATGCCTTCTAAACAACTCAAACATTCACTTTAAAAAAGAAGATTGTTGTTTTTCGCAATATTTTTAGAAATTTGGGCTCTTTTAGTAAAATTGACACTTGCGCTGAAGCATCTTTTATGATCTTTTCCTGTCTTTCAGGATTCATTCTGGGTTTTATTTTGTTTATTTGATGAAAATGAACAACAACACACACCTTGGATACATTTTTGTTTGATTTGTGTCGAGTGAGATTTTCACCTAGAACCCAAAGGGGGGGGGGCACTTTTCATGGAAAAATGTGAAAAATTAAATTTTCTAAAAATGAAATAAATGCCTTCTAAACACCTCAAACATTCACTCTAAAACAGAAGATTGTTGTTTTTCGCAATATTTTTAGAAATTTGGGCTCTTTTAGTAACATTAACACTTGCGCTGAAGCAACTTTTATGATCATTTATTGTCTTTCAGGATTCATTCTGGGTTTTATTTTGTTTATTTGATGAAAATGAACAATACACACCTTGGATACATTTTTGTTTGATTTGTGTCGAGTGAGATTTCACCTAGAACCAAAGGGGGGGGTATTGGCACTTTTCATGGAAAAATGTGAAAAATTAAATTTTCTAAAAATGAAATAAATGCCTTCTAAACACCTCAAACATTCACTCTAAAACAGAAGATTGTTGTTTTTCGCAATATTTTTAGAAATTTGGGCTCTTTTAATAACATTAAAACTTGCGCTGAAGCATCTTTTATGCTCAATTCTTGTCTTTCAGGATTAATTCTGGGTTTTATTTTGTTTATTTGATGAAAATAAACAACAATACACACCATGGAAACATTTTTGTTTGATTTGTGTCGAGTGAGATTTTCACCTAGAACCCAAAGGGGGGGGTATTGGCACTTTTCATGGAAAAATGTGAAAAATTAAATTTTCTAAAAATGAAAAAAATGCCTTCTAAATACCTCAAACATTCACTCTAAAACAGAAGATTGTTGTTTTTCGCAATATTTTTAGAAATTCGGGCTCTTTTAGTAAAATTAACACTTGCGCTGAAGCATCTTTTATGCTCATTTCATGTCTTTCAGGATTAATTCTGGGTTTTATTTTGTTTATTTGATGAAAATGAACAACAATACACACCATGGAAACATTTTTGTTTCATTTGTGTCAAGTGAGATTTTCACCTAGAACCCAAAGGGGGGGGTATTGGCACTTTTCATGGAAAAATGTGAAAAATTAAATTTTCTAAAAATGAAATAAATGCCTTCTAAACACCTCAAACATTCACTCTAAAACAGAAGATTGTTGTTTTTCGCAATATTTTTAGAAATTTGGGCTCTTTTAGTAACATTAACACTTAAGCTGAAGCATCTTTTATGATCTTTTATTGTCTTTCAGGATTCATTCTGGGTTTTATTTTGTTTATTTGATGAAAATGAACAACAATACACACCTTGGATACATTTTTGTTTGATTTGTGTCGAGTGAGATTTTCACCTAGAACCCAAAGGGGGGGGGTATTGGCACTTTTCATGGAAAAATGTGAAAAATTAAATTTTCTAAAAATGAAATAAATGCCTTCTAAACACCTCAAACATTCACTCTAAAACAGAAGATTGTTGTTTTTCGCAATATTTTTAGAAATTTGGGCTCTTTTAGTAACATTAACCATTGCGCTGAAGTATCTTTTATGCTCATTTCTTGTCTTTCAAGATTAATTCTGGGTTTTATTTTGTTTTTTTGATGAAAATGAACAACAATGCACACCATGGAAACATTTTTGATTGATTTGTATCGAGTGAGATTTTCACCTAGAACCCAAAGGGGGGGTATTGGCACTTTTAATGGAAAAATGTGAAAAATTAAATTTTCTAAAAATGAAATAAATGCCTTCTAAACACCTCAAACATTCACTCTAAAACAGAAGATTGTTGTTTTTCGCAATATTTTTAGAAATTTGGGCTCTTTTAGTATTCTTAACACCTGGACTGAAGCATCTTTTATGATCATTTATTGTCTCTCAGGATACATTCTGGGTTTTATTTGTTTATTTGATGAAAATGAACTACAATACACACCTTGGATACATTTTTGTTTGATTTGTGTCGAGTGAGATTTTCACCTAGAACCCAAAGGGGGGGGTATTGGCATTTTTCATGGAAAAATGTGAAAAATTAAATTTTCTAAAAATGAAATAAATGACTTCAAAACACCTCAAACATTCACTCTAAAACAGAAGATTGTTGTTTTTCGCAATATTTTTAGAAATTTGGGCTCTTTTAGTAACATTAACACTTGCGCTGAAGCATCTTTTATGCTCATTTCTTGTCTTTCAGGATACATTCTGGGTTTTATTTTGTTTATTTGATGAAAATGAACAACAATACACACCTTGGATACATTTTTGTTTGATTTGTGTCGACTGAGATTTTCACCTAGAACCCAAAGGGGGGGCATTGGCACTTTTCGTGGGAAAAAGTGAAAAATTAAACTTTCTAAAATTGAAATAAATGCCTTCTAAACACCTCAAACATTCACTCTAAAACAGAAGATTGTTTTTTTTCGCAATATTTTTAGAAATTTGGGCTCTTTTAGTAACATTAACACCTGGGCTGAAGCATCTTTTATGATCATTTCTTGTCTTTCAGGATTAATTTTGGGTTTTATTTGTTTATTTTATGAAAATGAACAACAATACACACCATGGAAACATTTTTGTTTGATTTGTTTCCAGTGAGATTTTCACCTAGAACCCAAAGGGGGGGGGATATTGGCACTTTTCATGGAAAAAGGTAAAAAATTAAATGAACTAAAAATGAAATAAATGCCTTCTAAACACCTCAAAAATTCACTGTTAAACAGAAGATTGTAGTTTTTCGCAATATTTTTAGAAATTTGGGCTCTTTTAGTAACATTAACACCTGGGCTGAGGCATCTTTTATGATCATTTATTGTCTTTCAGGATTCATTCTGGGTTTTATTTTGTTTATTTGATGAAAATGCACAACAATACATACTTTGGAAACATTTTTGATTGATTTGTGTCGAGTGAGATTTTCACCTAGAACCCAAGGGGGTATTGGCACTTTTCATGGAAAAATGTGAAAAATTAAATTTTCTAAAAATGAAATAAATGCCTTCTAAACACCACAAACATTAACTCTAAAACAGAAGATTGTTGTTTTTTCGCAATATTTTTAGAAATTTGGGCTCTTTTAGTAACAATAACACCTGGGCTGAAGCATCTTTTATGATCATTTATTGTCTTTCAGGATTCATTCTGGGTTTTATTTTAATTATTTGATGAAAATGAACAACAATAAACACCATGGAAACATTTTTGTTTAATTTGTGTCGAGTGAGATTTTCACCTAGAACCCAAAGGGGGGGGTATTGGCACTTTTCATGGAAAAATGTGAAAAATTAAATTTTCTAAAATGAAATAAATGCCTTCTAAATACCTCAAACATTCACTCTAAAACAGAAGATTGTTGTTTTTTCGCAATATTTTTAGAAATTTTGGCTCTTTTAGTAACATTAACACCTGGGCTGAAGCATCTTTTATGATCATTTATTGTCTTTCAGGATACATTCTGGGTTTTATTTTGTTTATTTGATGAAAATGAACAACAATACACACCTTGGATACATTTTTGTTTGATTTGTGTCGAGTGAGATTTTCACCTAGAACCCAAAGGGTGGGGTATTGGCACTTTTCATGGAAAAATGTGAAAAATTAAATTTTCTAAAAATGAAATTAATGCCTTCTAAACACCTCAAACATTCACTCTAAAACAGAAGATTGTTGTTTTTCGCAATATTTTTAGAAATTTGGGCTCTTTTAGTAACATTAACACCTGGGCTGAAGCATCTTTTATGCTCATTTCTTGTCTTTCAAGATTAATTCTGGGTTTTATTTTGTTTATTTGATGAAAATGAGCAACAATACACACCATGGAAACATTTTTGTTTAATATGTGTTTAGGAGATTTTCACCTAGAACCCAAAGGGGGGGGAATGGCACTTTTCATGGAAAAATGTGAAAAATTAAATTTTCTAAAAATGAAATAAATTCCTTCTATACACCTCCAAAATTCACCCTAAAACAGAAGATTGTTGTTTTTCGCAATATTTTTAGAAATTTGGGCTCTTTTAGTAACATTAACACCTGGGCTGAAGCATCTTTTATGATCATTTATTGTCTTTCAGGATTCATTCTGGGTTTTATTTTGTTTATTTGATGAAAATGAACAATACACACCTTGGATACATTTTTGTTTGATTTGTGTCGAGTGAGATTTCACCTAGAACCAAAGGGGGGGGTATTGGCACTTTTCATGGAAAAATGTGAAAAATTAAATTTTCTAAAAATGAAATAAATGCCTTCTAAATACCTCAAACATTCACTCTAAAACAGAAGATTGTTGTTTTTCGCAATATTTTTAGAAATTTTGGCTCTTTTAGTAACATTAACACCTGGGCTGAAGCATCTTTTATGATCATTTATTGTCTTTCAGGATACATTCTGGGTTTTATTTTGTTTATTTGATGAAAATGAACAACAATACACACCTTGGATACATTTTTGTTTGATTTGTGTCGAGTGAGATTTTCACCTAGAACCCAAAGGGTGGGGTATTGGCACTTTTCATGGAAAAATGTGAAAAATTAAATTTTCTAAAAATGAAATTAATGCCTTCTAAACACCTGAAACATTCACTCTAAAACAGAAGATTGTTGTTTTTCGCAATATTTTTAGAAATTTGGGCTCTATTAGTAACATTAACACCTGGGCTGAAGCATCTTTTATGATCATTTATTGTCTTTCAGGATACATTCTGGGTTTTATTTTGTTTATTTGATGAAAATGAACAACAATACACACCTTGGATATATTTTTGTTTGATTTGTGTCGAGTGAGATTTTCACCTAGAACCCAAAGGGGGGGGTATTGGCACTTTTCATGGAAAAATGTGAAAAATTAAATTTTCTAAAAATGAAATAAATGCCTTCTAAACACCTCAAACATTCACTCTAAAACAGAAGATTGTTGTTTTTCGCAATATTTTTAGAAATTTGGGCTCTTTTAGTAACATTAACACCTGGGCTGAAGCATCTTTTATGATCATTTATTGTCTTTCAGGGTACATTCTGGGTTTTATTTTGTTTATTTGATGAAAATGAACAACAATACACACTTTGGATACATTTTTGTTTCATTTGTGTCGAGTGAGATTTTCACCTAGAACCCAAAGGGGGGGGTATTGGCACTTTTCATGGAAAAATGTGAAAAATTAAATTTTCTAAAAATGAAATAAATGCCTTCTAAACACCTCAAACATTAACTCTAAAACAGAAGATTGTTGTTTTTCGCAATATTTTTAGAAATTTGGTCTCTTTAATAACATTAACACTTGCGCTGAAGTATCTTTTATGCTCATTTCTTGTCTTTCAAGAATAATTCTGGGTTTTATTTTGTTTTTTTGATGAAAATGAACAACAATACACACCATGGAAACATTTTTGTTTGATTTGTGTCGAGTGAGATTTTCACCTAGAACCCAAAGGGGGGGGTATTGGCACTTTTCATGGAAAAATGTGAAAAATTAAATTTTCTAAAAATGAAATAAATGCCTTCTAAATACCTCAAACATTCACTCTAAAACAGGAGATTGTTGTTTTTCGCAATATTTTTAGAAATTTGGGCTCTCTTAGTCTCTCATTAACTCATTAACACTTGCGCTGAAGCATCTTTTATGCTCATTTCTTGTCTTTCAGGATTAATTCTGGGTTTTATTTTGTTTATTTGATGAAAATGAACAACAATACACACCTTGGATACATTTTTGTTTGATTTGTGTCGAGTGAGATTTCACCTAGAACCAAAGGGGGGGGGTATTGGCACTTTTCATGGAAAAATGTGAAAAATTAAATTTTCTAAAAATGAAATAAATGCCTTCTAAACACCTCAAACATTCACTCTAAAACAGAAGATTGTTGTTTTTTCGCAATATTTTTAGAAATTTTGGCTCTTTTAGTAACATTAACACCTGGGCTGAAGCATCTTTTATGATCATTTATTGTCTTTCAGGATACATTCTGGGTTTTATTTTGTTTATTTGATGAAAATGAACAACAATACACACCTTGGATACATTTTTGTTTGATTTGTGTCGAGTGAGATTTTCACCTAGAACCCAAAGGGGGGGTATTGGCACTTTTCATGGAAAAATGTGAAAAATTAGATTTTCTAAAAATGAAATAAATGCCTTCTAAACACCTCAAACATTCACTCTAAAACAGAAGATTGTTGTTTTTCGCAATATTTTTAGAAATTTGGGCTCTTTTAGTAACATTAACACTTGCGCTGAAGCAACTTTTATGATCATTTATTGTCTTTCAGGATTCATTCTGGGTTTTATTTTGTTTATTTGATGAAAATGAACAATACACACCTTGGATACATTTTTGTTTGATTTGTGTCGAGTGAGATTTCACCTAGAACCAAAGGGGGGGGGTATTGGCACTTTTCATGGAAAAATGTGAAAAATTAAATTTTCTAAAAATGAAATAAATGCCTTCTAAACACCTCAAACATTCACTCTAAAACAGAAGATTGTTGTTTTTCGCAATATTTTTAGAAATTTGGGCTCTTTTAATAACATTAAAACTTGCGCTGAAGCATCTTTTATGCTCAATTCTTGTCTTTCAGGATTAATTCTGGGTTTTATTTTGTTTATTTGATGAAAATAAACAACAATACACACCATGGAAACATTTTTGTTTGATTTGTGTCGAGTGAGATTTTCACCTAGAACCCAAAGGGGGGGGTATTGGCACTTTTCATGGAAAAATGTGAAAAATTAAATTTTCTAAAAATGAAAAAAATGCCTTCTAAATACCTCAAACATTCACTCTAAAACAGAAGATTGTTGTTTTTCGCAATATTTTTAGAAATTCGGGCTCTTTTAGTAAAATTAACACTTGCGCTGAAGCATCTTTTATGCTCATTTCATGTCTTTCAGGATTAGTTCTGGGTTTTATTTTGTTTATTTGATGAAAATGAACAACAATACACACCATGGAAACATTTTTGTTTCATTTGTGTCAAGTGAGATTTTCACCTAGAACCCAAAGGGGGGGGTATTGGCACTTTTCATGGAAAAATGTGAAAAATTAAATTTTCTAAAAATGAAATAAATGCCTTCTAAACACCTCAAACATTCACTCTAAAACAGAAGATTGTTGTTTTTCGCAATATTTTTAGAAATTTGGGCTCTTTTAGTAACATTAACACTTAAGCTGAAGCATCTTTTATGATCTTTTATTGTCTTTCAGGATTCATTCTGGGTTTTATTTTGTTTATTTGATGAAAATGAACAACAATACACACCTTGGATACATTTTTGTTTGATTTGTGTCGAGTGAGATTTTCACCTAGAACCCAAAGGGGGGGGGTATTGGCACTTTTCATGGAAAAATGTGAAAAATTAAAATTTCTAAAAATGAAATAAATGCCTTCTAAACACCTCAAACATTCACTCTAAAACAGAAGATTGTTGTTTTTCGCAATATTTTTAGAAATTTGGGCTCTTTTAGTAACATTAACCATTGCGCTGAAGTATCTTTTATGCTCATTTCTTGTCTTTCAAGATTAATTCTGGGTTTTATTTTGTTTTTTTGATGAAAATGAACAACAATGCACACCATGGAAACATTTTTGATTGATTTGTGTCGAGTGAGATTTTCACCTAGAACCCAAAGGGGGGGGTATTGGCACTTTTAATGGAAAAATGTGAAAAATTAAATTTTCTAAAAATGAAATAAATGCCTTCTAAACACCTCAAACATTCACTCTAAAACAGAAGATTGTTGTTTTTCGCAATATTTTTAGAAATTTGGGCTCTTTTAGTATTCTTAACACCTGGACTGAAGCATCTTTTATGATCATTTATTGTCTCTCAGGATACATTCTGGGTTTTATTTGTTTATTTGATGAAAATGAACTACAATACACACCTTGGATACATTTTTGTTTGATTTGTGTCGAGTGAGATTTTCACCTAGAACCCAAAGGGGGGGGGTATTGGCATTTTTCATGGAAAAATGTGAAAAATTAAATTTTCTAAAATTGAAATAAATGCCTTCTAAACACCTCAAACATTCACTCTAAAACAGAAGATTGTTTTTTTTTCGCAATATTTTTAGAAATTTGGGCTCTTTTAGTAACATTAACACCTGGGCTGAAGCATCTTTTATGATCATTTCTTGTCTTTCAGGATTAATTTTGGGTTTTATTTGTTTATTTTATGAAAATGAACAACAATACACACCATGGAAACATTTTTGTTTGATTTGTTTCCAGTGAGATTTTCACCTAGAACCCAAAGGGGGGGGGGTATTGGCACTTTTCATGGAAAAAGGTAAAAAATTAAATGAACTAAAAATGAAATAAATGCCTTCTAAACACCTCAAAAATTCACTGTTAAACAGAAGATTGTAGTTTTTCGCAATATTTTTAGAAATTTGGGCTCTTTTAGTAACATTAACACCTGGGCTGAAGCATCTTTTATGATCATTTATTGTCTTTCAGGATTCATTCTGGGTTTTATTTTGTTTATTTGATGAAAATGCACAACAATACATACTTTGGAAACATTTTTGATTGATTTGTGTCGAGTGAGATTTTCACCTAGAACCCAAGGGGGTATTGGCACTTTTCATGGAAAAATGTGAAAAATTAAATTTTCTAAAAATGAAATAAATGCCTTCTAAATACCTCAAACATTCACTCTAAAACAGAAGATTGTTGTTTTTCGCAATATTTTTAGAAATTTTGGCTCTTTTAGTAACATTAACACCTGGGCTGAAGCATCTTTTATGATCATTTATTGTCTTTCAGGATACATTCTGGGTTTTATTTTGTTTATTTGATGAAAATGAACAACAATACACACCTTGGATACATTTTTGTTTGATTTGTGTCGAGTGAGATTTTCACCTAGAACCCAAAGGGTGGGGTATTGGCACTTTTCATGGAAAAATGTGAAAAATTAAATTTTCTAAAAATGAAATTAATGCCTTCTAAACACCTCAAACATTCACTCTAAAACAGAAGATTGTTGTTTTTCGCAATATTTTTAGAAATTTGGGCTCTTTTAGTAACATTAACACCTGGGCTGAAGCATCTTTAATGATCATTTATTGTCTTTCAGGATACATTCTGGGTTTTATTTTGTTTATTTGATGAAAATGAACAACAATACACACCTTGGATACATTTTTGTTTGATTTGTGTCGAGTGAGATTTTCACCTAGAACCCAAAGGGTGGGGTATTGGCACTTTTCATGGAAAAATGTGAAAAATTAAATTTTCTAAAAATGAAATTAATGCCTTCTAAACACCTGAAACATTCACTCTAAAACAGAAGATTGTTGTTTTTCGCAATATTTTTAGAAATTTGGGCTCTATTAGTAACATTAACACCTGGGCTGAAGCATCTTTTATGATCATTTATTGTCTTTCAGGATACATTCTGGGTTTTATTTTGTTTATTTGATGAAAATGAACAACAATACACACCTTGGATACATTTTTGTTTGATTTGTGTCGAGTGAGATTTTCACCTAGAACCCAAGGGGGGGGGGTATTGGCACTTTTCATGGAAAAATGTGAAAAATTAAATTTTCTAAAAATGAAATAAATGCCTTCTAAACACCTCAAACATTCACTCTAAAACAGAAGATTGTTGTTTTTCGCAATATTTTTAGAAATTTGGGCTCTTTAAGTAACATTAACACCTGGGCTGAAGCATCTTTTATGATCATTTATTGTCTTTCAGGGTACATTCTGGGTTTTATTTTGTTTATTTGATGAAAATGAACAACAATACACACTTTGGATACATTTTTGTTTCATTTGTGTCGAGTGAGATTTTCACCTAGAACCCAAAGGGGGGGGTATTGGCACTTTTCATGGAAAAATGTGAAAAATTAAATTTTCTAAAAATGAAATAAATGCCTTCTAAACACCTCAAACATTAACTCTAAAACAGAAGATTGTTGTTTTTCGCAATATTTTTAGAAATTTGGTCTCTTTAATAACATTAACACTTGCGCTGAAGTATCTTTAATGCTCATTTCTTGTCTTTCAAGAATAATTCTGGGTTTTATTTTGTTTTTTTGATGAAAATGAACAACAATACACACCATGGAAACATTTTTGTTTGATTTGTGTCGAGTGAGATTTTCACCTAGAACCCAAAGGGGGGGGTATTGGCACTTTTCATGGAAAAATGTGAAAAATTAAATTTTCTAAAAATGAAATAAATGCCTTCTAAATACCTCAAACATTCACTCTAAAACAGAAGATTGTTGTTTTTCGCAATATTTTTAGAAATTTGGGCTCTCTTAGTCTCTCATTAACTCATTAACACTTGCGCTGAAGCATCTTTTATGCTCATTTCTTGTCTTTCAGGATTAATTCTGGGTTTTATTTTGTTTATTTGATGAAAATGAACAATAATACACACCATGGAAACATTTTTGTTTGATTTGTGTCAAGTGAGATTTTCACCTAGAACCCAAAGGGGGGGGTATTGGCACTTTTCATGGAAAAATGTGAAAAATTAAATTTTGTAAAAATGAAATAAATGCCTTCTAAACACCTCAAACATTCACTCTAAAACAGAAGATTGTTGTTTTTCGCAATATTTTTAGAAATTTGGGCTCTTTTAGTAACATTAACACCTGGGCTGAAGCATCTTTTATGATCATTTATTGTATTTCAGGATACATTCTGGGTTTTATTTTGTTTATTTGATGAAAATGAACAACAATACACACCTTGGATACATTTTTGTTTGATTTGTGTCGAGTGAGATTTTCACCTTGAACCCAAATGGGGGGGTATTGGCACTTTCCATGGAAAAATGTGAAAAATTAAATTTTCTAAAAATGAAATAAATGCCTTATAAACACCTCAAACATTAACTCTAAAACAGAAGATTGTTGTTTTTCGCAATATTTTTAGAAATTTGGGCTCTTTTAGTAAAATTAACACTTGCGCTGAAGCATCTTTTATGATCTTTTACAGTCTTTCAGGATTCATTCTGGGTTTTATTTTGTTTATTTGATGAAAATGAACAACAATACACACCTTGGATACATTTTTGTTTGATTTGTTTCCAGTGAGATTTTCACCTAGAACCCAAAGGGGGGGTATTGGCACTTTCCATGGAAAAATGTAAAAATTAAATTTTCTAAAAATGAAATAAATGCCTTCTAAACACCTGAAACATTCACTTTAAAAAAGAAGATTGTTGTTTTTCGCAATATTTTTAGAAATTTGGGCTCTTTTAGTAAAATTAACACTTGCGCTGAAGCATCTTTTATGATCTTTTACTGTCTTTCAGGATTCATTCTGGGTTTTATTTTGTTTATTTGATGAAAATGAACAAAAATACACACCTTGGATACATTTTTGTTTGATTTGTGTCGAGTGAGATTTTCACCTAGAACCCAAAGGGGGGGGTATTGGCACTTTTAATGGAAAAATGTGAAAAATTAAATTTTCTAAAAATGAAATAAATGCCTTCTAAACACCTCAAACATTCACTCTAAAACAGAAGATTGTTGTTTTTCGCAATATTTTTAGAAATTTGGGCTCTTTTAGTATTCTTAACACCTGGACTGAAGCATCTTTTATGATCATTTATTGTCTCTCAGGATACATTCTGGGTTTTATTTGTTTATTTGATGAAAATGAACTACAATACACACCTTGGATACATTTTTGTTTGATTTGTGTCGAGTGAGATTTTCACCTAGAACCCAAAGGGGGGGGTATTGGCATTTTTCATGGAAAAATGTGAAAAATTAAATTTTCTAAAAATGAAATAAATGACTTCAAAACACCTCAAACATTCACTCTAAAACAGAAGATTGTTGTTTTTCGCAATATTTTTAGAAATTTGGGCTCTTTTAGTAACATTAACACTTGCGCTGAAGCATCTTTTATGCTCATTTCTTGTCTTTCAGGATACATTCTGGGTTTTATTTTGTTTATTTGATGAAAATGAACAACAATACACACCTTGGATACATTTTTGTTTGATTTGTGTCGACTGAGATTTTCACCTAGAACCCAAAGGGGGGGCATTGGCACTTTTCGTGGGAAAATGTGAAAAATTAAATTTTCTAAAATTGAAATAAATGCCTTCTAAACACCTCAAACATTCACTCTAAAACAGAAGATTGTTTTTTTTCGCAATATTTTTAGAAATTTGGGCTCTTTTAGTAACATTAACACCTGGGCTGAAGCATCTTTTATGATCATTTCTTGTCTTTCAGGATTAATTTTGGGTTTTATTTGTTTATTTTATGAAAATGAACAACAATACACACCATGGAAACATTTTTGTTTGATTTGTTTCCAGTGAGATTTTCACCTAGAACCCAAAGGGGGGGGGGGGTATTGGCACTTTTCATGGAAAAAGGTAAAAAATTAAATGAACTAAAAATGAAATAAATGCCTTCTAAACACCTCAAAAATTCACTGTTAAACAGAAGATTGTAGTTTTTCGCAATATTTTTAGAAAATTGGGCTCTTTTAGTAACATTAACACCTGGGCTGAAGCATCTTTTATGATCATTTATTGTCTTTCAGGATTCATTCTGGGTTTTATTTTGTTTATTTGATGAAAATGCACAACAATACATACTTTGGAAACATTTTTGATTGATTTGTGTCGAGTGAGATTTTCACCTAGAACCCAAGGGGGTATTGGCACTTTTCATGGAAAAATGTGAAAAATTAAATTTTCTAAAAATGAAATAAATGCCTTCTAAACACCACAAACATTAACTCTAAAACAGAAGATTGTTGTTTTTCGCAATATTTTTAGAAATTTGGGCTCTTTTAGTAACAATAACACCTGGGCTGAAGCATCTTTTATGATCATTTATTGTCTTTCAGGATTCATTCTGGGTTTTATTTTAATTATTTGATGAAAATGAACAACAATAAACACCATGGAAACATTTTTGTTTAATTTGTGTCGAGTGAGATTTTCACCTAGAACCCAAAGGGGGGGGTATTGGCACTTTTCATGGAAAAATGTGAAAAATTAAATTTTCTAAAAATGAAATAAATGCCTTCTAAATACCTCAAACATTCACTCTAAAACAGAAGATTGTTGTTTTTCGCAATATTTTTAGAAATTTTGGCTCTTTTAGTAACATTAACACCTGGGCTGAAGCATCTTTTATGATCATTTATTGTCTTTCAGGATACATTCTGGGTTTTATTTTGTTTATTTGATGAAAATGAACAACAATACACACCTTGGATACATTTTTGTTTGATTTGTGTCGAGTGAGATTTTCACCTAGAACCCAAAGGGTGGGGTATTGGCACTTTTCATGGAAAAATGTGAAAAATTAAATTTTCTAAAAATGAAATTAATGCCTTCTAAACACCTCAAACATTCACTCTAAAACAGAAGATTGTTGTTTTTCGCAATATTTTTAGAAATTTGGGCTCTTTTAGTAACATTAACACCTGGGCTGAAGCATCTTTTATGCTCATTTCTTGTCTTTCAAGATTAATTCTGGGTTTTATTTTGTTTATTTGATGAAAATGAGCAAAAATACACACCATGGAAACATTTTTGTTTAATATGTGTTTAGGAGATTTTCACCTAGAACCCAAAGGGGGGGGAATGGCACTTTTCATGGAAAAATGTGAAAAATTAAATTTTCTAAAAATGAAATAAATTCCTTCTATACACCTCCAAAATTCACTCTAAAACAGAAGATTGTTGTTTTTCGCAATATTTTTAGAAATTTGGGCTCTTTTAGTAACATTAACACCTGGGCTGAAGCATCTTTTATGATCATTTATTGTCTTTCAGGATTCATTCTGGGTTTTATTTTGTTTATTTGATGAAAATGAACAATACACACCTTGGATACATTTTTGTTTGATTTGTGTCGAGTGAGATTTCACCTAGAACCAATGGGGGGGGTATTGGCACTTTTCATGGAAAAATGTGAAAAATTAAATTTTCTAAAAATGAAATAAATGCCTTCTAAATACCTCAAACATTCACTCTAAAACAGAAGATTGTTGTTTTTCGCAATATTTTTAGAAATTTTGGCTCTTTTAGTAACATTAACACCTGGGCTGAAGCATCTTTTATGATCATTTATTGTCTTTCAGGATACATTCTGGGTTTTATTTTGTTTATTTGATGAAAATGAACAACAATACACACCTTGGATACATTTTTGTTTGATTTGTGTCGAGTGAGATTTTCACCTAGAACCCAAAGGGTGGGGTATTGGCACTTTTCATGGAAAAATGTGAAAAATTAAATTTTCTAAAAATGAAATTAATGCCTTCTAAACACCTGAAACATTCACTCTAAAACAGAAGATTGTTGTTTTTCGCAATATTTTTAGAAATTTGGGCTCTATTAGTAACATTAACACCTGGGCTGAAGCATCTTTTATGATCATTTATTGTCTTTCAGGATACATTCTGGGTTTTATTTTGTTTATTTGATGAAAATGAACAACAATACACACCTTGGATACATTTTTGTTTGATTTGTGTCGAGTGAGATTTTCACCTAGAACCCAAAGGGGGGGGTATTGGCACTTTTCATGGAAAAATGTGAAAAATTAAATTTTCTAAAAATGAAATAAATGCCTTCTAAACACCTCAAACATTCACTCTAAAACAGAAGATTGTTGTTTTTCGCAATATTTTTAGAAATTTGGGCTCTTTTAGTAACATTAACACCTGGGCTGAAGCATCTTTTATGATCATTTATTGTCTTTCAGGGTACATTCTGGGTTTTATTTTGTTTATTTGATGAAAATGAACAACAATACACACTTTGGATACATTTTTGTTTGATTTGTGTCGAGTGAGATTTTCACCTAGAACCCAAAGGGGGGGGTATTGGCACTTTTCATGGAAAAATGTGAAAAATTAAATTTTCTAAAAATGAAAAAAATGCCTTCTAAATACCTCAAACATTCACTCTAAAACAGAAGATTGTTGTTTTTCGCAATATTTTTAGAAATTCGGGCTCTTTTAGTAAAATTAACACTTGCGCTGAAGCATCTTTTATGCTCATTTCATGTCTTTCAGGATTAGTTCTGGGTTTTATTTTGTTTATTTGATGAAAATGAACAACAATACACACCATGGAAACATTTTTGTTTCATTTGTGTCAAGTGAGATTTTCACCTAGAACCCAAAGGGGGGGGTATTGGCACTTTTCATGGAAAAATGTGAAAAATTAAATTTTCTAAAAATGAAATAAATGCCTTCTAAACACCTCAAACATTCACTCTAAAACAGAAGATTGTTGTTTTTCGCAATATTTTTAGAAATTTGGGCTCTTTTAGTAACATTAACACTTAAGCTGAAGCATCTTTTATGATCTTTTACTGTCTTTCAGGATTCATTCTGGGTTTTATTTTGTTTATTTGATGAAAATGAACAAAAATACACACCTTGGATACATTTTTGTTTGATTTGTGTCGAGTGAGATTTTCACCTAGAACCCAAAGGGGGGGGTATTGGCACTTTTAATGGAAAAATGTGAAAAATTAAATTTTCTAAAAATGAAATAAATGCCTTCTAAACACCTCAAACATTCACTCTAAAACAGAAGATTGTTGTTTTTCGCAATATTTTTAGAAATTTGGGCTCTTTTAGTATTCTTAACACCTGGACTGAAGCATCTTTTATGATCATTTATTGTCTCTCAGGATACATTCTGGGTTTTATTTGTTTATTTGATGAAAATGAACTACAATACACACCTTGGATACATTTTTGTTTGATTTGTGTCGAGTGAGATTTTCACCTAGAACCCAAAGGGGGGGGTATTGGCATTTTTCATGGAAAAATGTGAAAAATTAAATTTTCTAAAAATGAAATAAATGACTTCAAAACACCTCAAACATTCACTCTAAAACAGAAGATTGTTGTTTTTCGCAATATTTTTAGAAATTTGGGCTCTTTTAGTAACATTAACACTTGCGCTGAAGCATCTTTTATGCTCATTTCTTGTCTTTCAGGATACATTCTGGGTTTTATTTTGTTTATTTGATGAAAATGAACAACAATACACACCTTGGATACATTTTTGTTTGATTTGTGTCGACTGAGATTTTCACCTAGAACCCAAAGGGGGGGCATTGGCACTTTTCGTGGGAAAATGTGAAAAATTAAATTTTCTAAAATTGAAATAAATGCCTTCTAAACACCTCAAACATTCACTCTAAAACAGAAGATTGTTTTTTTTCGCAATATTTTTAGAAATTTGGGCTCTTTTAGTAACATTAACACCTGGGCTGAAGCATCTTTTATGATCATTTCTTGTCTTTCAGGATTAATTTTGGGTTTTATTTGTTTATTTTATGAAAATGAACAACAATACACACCATGGAAACATTTTTGTTTGATTTGTTTCCAGTGAGATTTTCACCTAGAACCCAAAGGGGGGGGGGGGTATTGGCACTTTTCATGGAAAAAGGTAAAAAATTAAATGAACTAAAAATGAAATAAATGCCTTCTAAACACCTCAAAAATTCACTGTTAAACAGAAGATTGTAGTTTTTCGCAATATTTTTAGAAAATTGGGCTCTTTTAGTAACATTAACACCTGGGCTGAAGCATCTTTTATGATCATTTATTGTCTTTCAGGATTCATTCTGGGTTTTATTTTGTTTATTTGATGAAAATGCACAACAATACATACTTTGGAAACATTTTTGATTGATTTGTGTCGAGTGAGATTTTCACCTAGAACCCAAGGGGGTATTGGCACTTTTCATGGAAAAATGTGAAAAATTAAATTTTCTAAAAATGAAATAAATGCCTTCTAAACACCACAAACATTAACTCTAAAACAGAAGATTGTTTTTTTTCGCAATATTTTTAGAAATTTGGGCTCTTTTAGTAACAATAACACCTGGGCTGAAGCATCTTTTATGATCATTTATTGTCTTTCAGGATTCATTCTGGGTTTTATTTTAATTATTTGATGAAAATGAACAACAATAAACACCATGGAAACATTTTTGTTTAATTTGTGTCGAGTGAGATTTTCACCTAGAACCCAAAGGGGGGGGTATTGGCACTTTTCATGGAAAAATGTGAAAAATTAAATTTTCTAAAAATGAAATAAATGCCTTCTAAATACCTCAAACATTCACTCTAAAACAGAAGATTGTTGTTTTTCGCAATATTTTTAGAAATTTTGGCTCTTTTAGTAACATTAACACCTGGGCTGAAGCATCTTTTATGATCATTTATTGTCTTTCAGGATACATTCTGGGTTTTATTTTGTTTATTTGATGAAAATGAACAACAATACACACCTTGGATACATTTTTGTTTGATTTGTGTCGAGTGAGATTTTCACCTAGAACCCAAAGGGTGGGGTATTGGCACTTTTCATGGAAAAATGTGAAAAATTAAATTTTCTAAAAATGAAATTAATGCCTTCTAAACACCTCAAACATTCACTCTAAAACAGAAGATTGTTGTTTTTCGCAATATTTTTAGAAATTTGGGCTCTTTTAGTAACATTAACACCTGGGCTGAAGCATCTTTTATGCTCATTTCTTGTCTTTCAAGATTAATTCTGGGTTTTATTTTGTTTATTTGATGAAAATGAGCAAAAATACACACCATGGAAACATTTTTGTTTAATATGTGTTTAGGAGATTTTCACCTAGAACCCAAAGGGGGGGGAATGGCACTTTTCATGGAAAAATGTGAAAAATTAAATTTTCTAAAAATGAAATAAATTCCTTCTATACACCTCCAAAATTCACTCTAAAACAGAAGATTGTTGTTTTTCGCAATATTTTTAGAAATTTGGGCTCTTTTAGTAACATTAACACCTGGGCTGAAGCATCTTTTATGATCATTTATTGTCTTTCAGGATTCATTCTGGGTTTTATTTTGTTTATTTGATGAAAATGAACAATACACACCTTGGATACATTTTTGTTTGATTTGTGTCGAGTGAGATTTCACCTAGAACCAAAGGGGGGGGTATTGGCACTTTTCATGGAAAAATGTGAAAAATTAAATTTTCTAAAAATGAAATAAATGCCTTCTAAATACCTCAAACATTCACTCTAAAACAGAAGATTGTTGTTTTTCGCAATATTTTTAGAAATTTTGGCTCTTTTAGTAACATTAACACCTGGGCTGAAGCATCTTTTATGATCATTTATTGTCTTTCAGGATACATTCTGGGTTTTATTTTGTTTATTTGATGAAAATGAACAACAATACACACCTTGGATACATTTTTGTTTGATTTGTGTCGAGTGAGATTTTCACCTAGAACCCAAAGGGTGGGGTATTGGCACTTTTCATGGAAAAATGTGAAAAATTAAATTTTCTAAAAATGAAATTAATGCCTTCTAAACACCTGAAACATTCACTCTAAAACAGAAGATTGTTGTTTTTCGCAATATTTTTAGAAATTTGGGCTCTATTAGTAACATTAACACCTGGGCTGAAGCATCTTTTATGATCATTTATTGTCTTTCAGGATACATTCTGGGTTTTATTTTGTTTATTTGATGAAAATGAACAACAATACACACCTTGGATACATTTTTGTTTGATTTGTGTCGAGTGAGATTTTCACCTAGAACCCAAAGGGGGGGTATTGGCACTTTTCATGGAAAAATGTGAAAAATTAAATTTTCTAAAAATGAAATAAATGCCTTCTAAACACCTCAAACATTCACTCTAAAACAGAAGATTGTTGTTTTTCGCAATATTTTTAGAAATTTGGGCTCTTTTAGTAACATTAACACCTGGGCTGAAGCATCTTTTATGATCATTTATTGTCTTTCAGGGTACATTCTGGGTTTTATTTTGTTTATTTGATGAAAATGAACAACAATACACACTTTGGATACATTTTTGTTTGATTTGTGTCGAGTGAGATTTTCACCTAGAACCCAAAGGGGGGGGTATTGGCACTTTTCATGGAAAAATGTGAAAAATTAAATTTTCTAAAAATGAAATAAATGCCTTCTAAACACCTCAAACATTAACTCTAAAACAGAAGATTGTTGTTTTTCGCAATATTTTTAGAAATTTGGTCTCTTTAATAACATTAACACTTGCGCTGAAGTATCTTTTATGCTCATTTCTTGTCTTTCAAGAATAATTCTGGGTTTTATTTTGTTTTTTTGATGAAAATGAACAACAATACACACCATGGAAACATATTTGTTTGATTTGTGTCGAGTGAGATTTTCACCTAGAACCCAAAGGTGGGGGTATTGGCACTTTTCATGGAAAAATGTGAAAAATTAAATTTTCTAAAAATGAAATAAATGCCTTCTAAATACCTCAAACATTCACTCTAAAACAGGAGATTGTTGTTTTTCGCAATATTTTTAGAAATTTGGGCTCTCTTAGTCTCTCATTAACTCATTAACACTTGCGCTGAAGCATCTTTTATGCTCATTTCTTGTCTTTCAGGATTAATTCTGGGTTTTATTTTGTTTATTTGATGAAAATGAACAACAATACCCACCTTGGATACATTTTTGTTTGATTTGTGTCGAGTGAGATTTTCACCTAGAACCAAAAGGGCACTTTTCATGGAAAAATGTGAAAAATTAAATTTTCTAAAAATGAAATAAATGCCTTCTAAACACCTCAAACATTCACTCTAAAACAGAAGATTGTTGTTTTTCGCAATATTTTTAGAAATTTGGGCTCTTTTAATAACATTAACACTTGCGCTGAAGCATCTTTTATGCTCATTTCTTGTCTTTCAGGATTAATTCTGGGTTTTATTTTGTTTATTTGATGAAAATGAACAACAATACACACCATGGAAACATTTTTGATTGATTTGTGTCGAGTGACATTTTCACCTAGAAACCAAAGGGGGTATTAGCACTTTTCATGGAAAAAAGTGAAAAATTAAATTTTCTAAAAATGAAATAAATACCTTCTATATACCTCAAACATTCACTCTAAAACAGAAGATTGTTGTTTTTCGCAATATTTTTAGAAATTTGGGCTCTTTTAGTAACATTAACCATTGCGCTGAAGTATCTTTTATGCTCATTTCTTGTCTTTCAAGATTAATTCTGGGTTTTATTTTGTTTTTTTGATGAAAATGAACAACAATACACACCATGGAAACATTTTTGTTTGATTTGTGTCGAGTGAGATTTTCACCTAGAACCCAAAGGGGGGGATATTGGCACTTTTCATGGAAAAAAGAGAAGAATTAAATTTTTTAAAAATGAAATAAATGCCTTCTAAACACCTCAAACATTCACTCTAAAACAGAAGATTGTTGTTTTTCGCAATATTTTTAGAAATTTGGGCTCTCTTAGTAACATTAACACTTGCGCTGAAGCATCTTTTATGCTCATTTCTTGTCTTTCAGGATTAATTCTGGGTTTTATTTTGTTTATTTGATGAAAATGAACAACAATACACACCATGGAAACATTTTTGATTGATTTGTGTCGAGTGAGATTTTCACCTAGAAACCAAAGGGGGGGTATTAGCACTTTTCATGGAAAAAAGTGAAAAATTAAATTTTCTAAAAATGAAATAAATACCTTCTAAACACCTCAAACATTCACTCTAAAACAGAAGATTGTTGTTTTTCGCAATGTTTTTAGAAATTTGGGCTCTTTTAGTAACATTAACCATTGCGCTGAAGTATCTGTTATGCTCATTTCTTGTCTTTCAAGATTAATTCTGGGTTTTATTTTGTTTTTTTGATGAAAATGAACAACAATACACACCATGGAAACATTTTTGTTTAATTTGTGTCGAGTGAGATTTTCACCTAGAACCCAAAGGGGGGGATATTGGCACTTTTCATGGAAAAATGTGAAAAATTAAATTTTCTAAAAATGAAATAAATGCCTTCTAAACACCTCAAACATTCACTCTAAAACAGAAGATTGTTGTTTTTCGCAATATTTTTAGAAATTTGGGCTCTTTTAATAACATTTAAACTTGCGCTGAAGCATCTTTTATGCTCAATTCTTGTCGTTCAGGATTAATTCTGGGTTTTATTTTGTTTATTTGATGAAAATAAACAACAATACACACCATGGAAACATTTTTGTTTGATTTGTGTCGAGTGAGATTTTCACCTAGAACCCAAAGGGGGGGGTATTGGCACTTTTCATGGAAAAATGTGAAAAATTAAATTTTCTAAAAATGAAAAAAATGCCTTCTAAATACCTCAAACATTCACTCTAAAACAGAAGATTGTTGTTTTTCGCAATATTTTTAGAAATTCGGGCTCTTTTAGTAAAATTAACACTTGCGCTGAAGCATCTTTTATGCTCATTTCATGTCTTTCAGGATTAATTCTGGGTTTTATTTTGTTTATTTGATGAAAATGAACAACAATACACACCATGGAAACATTTTTGTTTCATTTGTGTCAAGTGAGATTTTCACCTAGAACCCAAAGGGGGGGGTATTGGCACTTTTCATGGAAAAATGTGAAAAATTAAATTTTCTAAAAATGAAATAAATGCCTTCTAAACACCTCAAACATTCACTCTAAAACAGAAGATTGTTGTTTTTCGCAATATTTTTAGAAATTTGGGCTCTTTTAGTAACATTAACACTTAAGCTGAAGCATCTTTTATGATCTTTTATTGTCTTTCAGGATTCATTCTGGGTTTTATTTTGTTTATTTGATGAAAATGAACAACAATACACACCTTGGATTCATTTTTGTTTGATTTGTGTCGAGTGAGATTTTCACCTAGAACCCAAAGGGGGGGGGTATTGGCACTTTTCATGGAAAAATGTGAAAAATTAAATTTTCTAAAAATGAAATAAATGCCTTCTAAACACCTCAAACATTCACTCTAAAACAGAAGATTGTTGTTTTTCGCAATATTTTTAGAAATTTGGGCTCTTTTAGTAACATTAACCATTGCGCTGAAGTATCTTTTATGCTCATTTCTTGTCTTTCAAGATTAATTCTGGGTTTTATTTTGTTTTTTTGATGAAAATGAACAACAATGCACACCATGGAAACATTTTTGATTGATTTGTGTCGAGTGAGATTTTCACCTAGAAACCAAAGGGGGGGGGGATTAGCACTTTTCATGGAAAAAAGTGAAAAATTAAATTTTCTAAAACTGAAATAAATACCTTCTTAACACCTCAAACATTCACTCTAAAACAGAAGATTGTTGTTTTTCGCAATATTTTTAGAAATTTGGGCTCTTTTAGTAACATTAACCATTGCGCTGAAGTATCTGTTATGCTCATTTCTTGTCTTTCAAGATTAATTCTGGGTTTTATTTTGTTTTTTTGATGAAAATGAACAACAATACACACCATGGAAACATTTTTGTTTGATTTGTGTCGAGTGAGATTTTCACCTAGAACCCAAAGGGGGGGATATTGGCACTTTTCATGGAAAAATGTGAAAAATTAAATTTTCTAAAAATGAAATAAATGCCTTCTAAACACCTGAAACATTCACTCTAAAACAGAAGATTGTTGTTTTTCGCAATATTTTTAGAAATTTGGGCTCTTTTAGTAACATTAACACTTGCGCTGAAGCAACTTTTATGCTCATTTATTGTCTTTCAGGATTAATTCTGGGTTTTATTTTGTTTATTTGATGAAAATGAACAACAATACACACCATGGAAACATTTTTGTTTGATTTGCGTCAAGTGAGATTTTCAACTAGAACCCAAAGGGGGGGGTATTGGCACTTTTCATGGAAAAATGTGAAAAATTAAATTTTCTAAAAATGAAATAAATGCCTTCTAAATACCTCAAACATTCACTCTAAAACAGAAGATTGTTGTTTTTCGCAATATTTTTAGAAATTTGGGCTCTTTTAGTAAAATTAACACTTGCGCTGAAGCATCTTTTATGCTCATTTCATGTCTTTCAGGATTAATTCTGGGTTTTATTTTGTTTATTTGATGAAAATGAACAACAATACACACCATGGAAACATTTTTGTTTCATTTGTGTCAAGTGAGATTTTCACCTAGAACCCAAAGGGGGGGGTATTGGCACTTTTCATGGAAAAATGTGAAAAATTAAATTTTCTAAAAATGAAATAAATGCCTTCTAAACACCTCAAACATTCACTCTAAAACAGAAGATTGTTGTTTTTCGCAATATTTTTAGAAATTTGGGCTCTTTTAGTAACACTAAAACCTGGGCTGAAGCATCTTTTATGATCATTTATTGTCTTTCAGGATTAATTCTGGGTTTTATTTTGTTTATTTGATGAAAATGAACAACAATACACACCTTGGATACATTTTTGTTTGATTTGTGTCGAGTGAGATTTTCACCTAGAACCCAAAGGGGGGGATATTGGCACTTTTCATGGAAAAATGTGAAAAATTAAATTTTCTAAAAATGAAATAAATGCCTTCTAAACACCTGAAACATTCACTCTAAAACAGAAGATTGTTGTTTTTCGCAATATTTTTAGAAATTTGGGCTCTTTTAGTAACATTAACACTTGCGCTGAAGCAACTTTTATGCTCATTTATTGTCTTTCAGGATTAATTCTGGGTTTTATTTTGTTTTTTTGATGAAAATGAACAACAATGCACACCATGGAAACATTTTTGATTGATTTGTGTCGAGTGAGATTTTCACCTAGAAACCAAAGGGGGGGGGGATTAGCACTTTTCATGGAAAAAAGTGAAAAATTAAATTTTCTAAAACTGAAATAAATACCTTCTTAACACCTCAAACATTCACTCTAAAACAGAAGATTGTTGTTTTTCGCAATATTTTTAGAAATTTGGGCTCTTTTAGTAACATTAACCATTGCGCTGAAGTATCTGTTATGCTCATTTCTTGTCTTTCAAGATTAATTCTGGGTTTTATTTTGTTTTTTTGATGAAAATGAACAACAATACACACCATGGAAACATTTTTGTTTGATTTGTGTCGAGTGAGATTTTCACCTAGAACCCAAAGGGGGGGATATTGGCACTTTTCATGGAAAAATGTGAAAAATTAAATTTTCTAAAAATGAAATAAATGCCTTCTAAACACCTGAAACATTCACTCTAAAACAGAAGATTGTTGTTTTTCGCAATATTTTTAGAAATTTGGGCTCTTTTAGTAACATTAACACTTGCGCTGAAGCAACTTTTATGCTCATTTATTGTCTTTCAGGATTAATTCTGGGTTTTATTTTGTTTATTTGATGAAAATGAACAACAATACACACCATGGAAACATTTTTGTTTGATTTGCGTCAAGTGAGATTTTCAACTAGAACCCAAAGGGGGGGGTATTGGCACTTTTCATGGAAAAATGTGAAAAATTAAATTTTCTAAAAATGAAATAAATGCCTTCTAAATACCTCAAACATTCACTCTAAAACAGAAGATTGTTGTTTTTCGCAATATTTTTAGAAATTTGGGCTCTTTTAGTAAAATTAACACTTGCGCTGAAGCATCTTTTATGCTCATTTCATGTCTTTCAGGATTAATTCTGGGTTTTATTTTGTTTATTTGATGAAAATGAACAACAATACACACCATGGAAACATTTTTGTTTCATTTGTGTCAAGTGAGATTTTCACCTAGAACCCAAAGGGGGGGGTATTGGCACTTTTCATGGAAAAATGTGAAAAATTAAATTTTCTAAAAATGAAATAAATGCCTTCTAAACACCTCAAACATTCACTCTAAAACAGAAGATTGTTGTTTTTCGCAATATTTTTAGAAATTTGGGCTCTTTTAGTAACACTAAAACCTGGGCTGAAGCATCTTTTATGATCATTTATTGTCTTTCAGGATTAATTCTGGGTTTTATTTTGTTTATTTGATGAAAATGAACAACAATACACACCTTGGATACATTTTTGTTTGATTTGTGTCGAGTGAGATTTTCACCTAGAACCCAAAGGGGGGGGTATTGTACTTTTCATGGATAAATGTGAAAAATTAAATTTTCTAAAAATGAAATAAATGCCTTCTAAACACCTCAAACATTCACTCTAAAACAGAAGATTGTTGTTTTTCGCAATATTTTTAAAAATTTGGGCTCTTTTAGTAACATTAACACTTGGGCTGAAGCATCTTTTATGATCTTTTATTGTCTTTCAGGATTCATTCTGGGTTTTATTTTGTTTATTTGATGAAAATGAACAACAATACACACCTTGGATACATTTTTGTTTGATTTGTTTCGAGTGAGATTTTCACCTAGAACCCAAAGGGAGGGGTATTGGCACTTTTCATGGAAAAATGTGAAAAATTAAATTTTCTAAAAATGAAATAAATGCCTTCTAAACACCTCAAACATTCACTCTAAAACAGAAGATTCTTGTTTTTTGCAATATTTTTAGAAATTTAGGTTCTTTTAGTAACATTAACACCTGGGCTGAAGCATCTTTTATGATCTTTTATTGTCTTTCAGGATTCATTCTGGGTTTTATTTTGTTTATTTGATGAAAATGAACAACAATACACACCTTGGATACATTTTTGTTTGATTTGTAACGAGTGAGATTTTCACCTAGAACCCAAAGGGGGGGTATTGGCACTTTTCATGGAAAAATGTGAAAAATTAAATTTTGTAAAAATGAAATAAATGCCTTCTAAACACCTCAAACATTCACTCTAAAACCAAAGATTGTTGTTTTTCGCAATATTTTTAGAAATTTGGGCTCTTTTAGTAACATTAACACTTGGGCTGAAGCATCTTTTATGATCTTTTATTGTCTTTCAGGATTCATTCTGGGTTTTATTTTGTTTATTTGTTGAAAATGAGCAACAATACACACCTTGGATACATTTTTGTTTGATTTGTTTCGAGTGAGATTTTCACCTAGAACCCAAAGGGGGGGGGGTATTGGAACTTTTCATGGAAAAATGTGAAAAATTAATTTTTCTAAAAATGAAATAAATGCCTTCTAAACACCTCAAACATTCACTCTAAAACAGAAGATTGTTGTTTTTCGCAATATTTTTAGAAATTTGGGCTCTCTTAGTAACATTAACACTTGCGCTGAAGCATCTTTTATGCTCATTTCTTGTCTTTCAGGATTAATTCTGGGTTTTATTTTGTTTATTTGATGAAAATGAACAACATTACACAATATGGAAACATTTTTGTTTGATTTGTGTCGAGTGAGATTTTCACCTAGAACCCAAAGGGGGGGATATTGGCACTTTTCATGGAAAAATGTGAAAAATTAAATTTTCTAAAAATGAAATAAATGCCTTCTAAACACCTCAAACATTCACTCTAAAACAGAAGATTGTTGTTTTCCGCAATATTTTTAGAAATTTGGGCTCTTTTAGTAACATTAACACCTGGGCTGAAGCATCTTTTATGATCATTTATTGTCTTTCAGGATTAATTCTGGGTTTTATTTTGTTTTTTTGATGAAAATGAACAACAATACACACCATGGAAACATTTTTGTTTGATTTGCGTCAAGTGAGATTTTCACCTAGAACCCAAAGGGGGGGGTATTGGCACTTTTCATGGAAAAATGTGAAAAATTAAATTTTCTAAAAATGAAATAAATGCCTTCTAAACACCTCAAACATTCACTCTAAAACAGAAGATTGTTGTTTTTCGCAATATTTTTAGAAATTTGGGCTCGTTTTGTAAAATTAACACTTGCGCTGAAGCATCTTATATGCTCATTTCATGTCTTTCAGGATTAATTCTGGGTTTTATTTTGTTTATTTGATGAAAATGAACAACAATACACACCATGGAAACATTTTTGTTTGATTTGTGTCAAGTCAGATTTTCACCTAGAACCCAAAGGGGGGGGGTATTGGCACTTTTCATGGAAAAATGTGAAAAATTAAATTTTCTAAAAATGAAATAAATGCCTTCTAAACACCTCAAACATTCACTCTAAAACAGAAGATTGTTGTTTTTCGCAATATTTTTAGAAATTTGGGCTCTTTTAGTAACACTAAAACCTGGGCTGAAGCTTCTTTTATGCTCATTTCATGTCTTTCAGGATTAATTCTGGGTTTTTTTTTGTTTATTTGATGAAAATGAACAACAATACACACCATGGAAACATTTTTGTTTGATAGCGTCAAGTGAGATTTTCACATAGAACCCAAAGGGGGGGGTATTGGCAATTTTCATGGAAAAATGTGAAAAATTAAATTTTGTAAAAATGAAATAAATGCCTTTTAAACACCTCAAACATTCACTCTAAAACAGAAGATTGTTGTTTTTCGCAATATTTTTAGAAATTTGGGCTCTTTTAGTAACATTAACACTTGGGCTGAAGCATCTTTTATGATCTTTTATTGTCTTTCAGGATTCATTCTGGGTTTTATTTTGTTTATTTGATGAAAATGAACAACAATACACACCTTGGATACATTTTTGTTTGATTTGTTTCGAGTGAGATTTTCACCTAGAACCCAAAGGGGGGGGTATTGGAACTTTTCATGGAAAAATGTGAAAAATTAATTTTTCTAAAAATGAAATAAATGCCTTCTAAACACCTCAAACATTCACTCTTAATCAGAAGTTTGCTGTTTTTCGCAATATTTTTAGAAATTTGGGCTCTCTTAGTAACATTAACACTTGCGCTGAAGCATCTTTTATGCTCATTTCTTGTCTTTCAGGATTAATTCTGGGTTTTATTTTGTTTATTTGTTGAAAATGAACAACATTACACACCATGGAAACATTTTCGATTGATTTGTGTCGAGTGAGATTTTCACCTAGAAACCAAAGGGGGGGGTATTAGCACTTTTCATGGAAAAAAGTGAAAAATTAAATTTTCTAAAAATGAAATAAATACCTTCTAAACACCTCAAACATTCACTCTAAAACAGAAGATTGTTGTTTTTCGCAATATTTTTAGAAATTTGGGCTCTTTTAGTAACATTAACCATTGCGCTGAAGTATCTTTTATGCTCATTTCTTGTCTTTCAAGATTAATTCTGGGTTATATTTTGTTTTTTTTGATGAAAATGAACAACAATACACACCATGGAAACATTTTTAATTGATTTGTGTCGAGTGAGATTTTCACCTAGAAACCAAAGGGGGGGGATTAGCACTTTTCATGGAAAAAAGTGAAAATTAAATTTTCTAAAAATGAAATAAATACCTTCTTAACACCTCAAACATTCACTCTAAAACAGAAGATTGTTGTTTTTCGCAATATTTTTAGAAATTTGGGCTCTTTAATAACATTAACCATTGCGCTGAAGTATCTGTTATGCTCATTTCTTGTCTTTCAAGATTAATTCTGGGTTTTATTTTGTTTTTTTGATGAAAATGAGCAACAATACACACCATGGAAACATTTTTGTTTGATTTGTAACGAGCGAGATTTTCACCTAGAACCCAAAGGGGGGGATATTTTGGTACTTTTCATGGAAAAATGTGAAAAATTAAATTTTCTAAAAATGAAATAAATGCCTTCTAAACACCTCAAACATTCACTCTAAAACAGAAGATTGTTGTTTTTCGCAATATTTTTAGAAATTTGGGCTCTTTTAGTAACATTAACACTTGCGCTGAAGCAACTTTTATGCTCATTTATTGTCTTTCAGGATTAATTCTGGGTTTTATTTTGTTTATTTGATGAAAATGAACAACAATACACACCATGGAAAAATTTTTGTTTGATTTGCGTCAAGTGAGATTTTCACCTAGAACCCAAAGGGGGGGGTATTGGCACTTTTCATGGAAAAATGTGAAAAATTAAATTTTCTAAAAATGAAATAAATGCCTTCTAAATACCTCAAACATTCACTCTAAAACAGAAGATTGTAGTTTTTCGCAATATTTTTAGAAATTTGGGCTCTTTTAGTAAAATTAACACTTGCGCTGAAGCATCTTTTATGCTCATTTCATGTCTTTCAGGATTAATTCTGGGTTTTATTTTGTTTATTTGATGAAAATGAATACCAATACACACCTTGGATACATTTTTGTTTGATTTGTGTCGTGTGAGATTTTCACCTAGAACCCAAAGGGGGGGGTATTGGCACTTTTCATGGAAAAATGTGAAAAATTAAATTTTCTAAAAATGAAATAAATGCCTTCTAAACACCTCAAACATTCACTCTAAAACAGAAGATTGTTGTTTTTCGCAATATTTTTAGAAATTTGGGCTCTTTTAGTAACATTAACACCTGGGCTGAAGCATCTTTTATGATCATTTATTGTCTTTCAGGGTACATTCTGGGTTTTATTTTGTTTATTTGATGAAAATGAACAACAATACACACTTTGGATACATTTTTGTTTCATTTGTGTCGAGTGAGATTTTCACCTAGAACCCAAAGGGGGGGGTATTGGCACTTTTCATGGAAAAATGTGAAAAATTAAATTTTCTAAAAATGAAATAAATGCCTTCTAAACACCTCAAACATTAACTCTAAAACAGAAGATTGTTGTTTTTCGCAATATTTTTAGAAATTTGGTCTCTTTAATAACATTAACACATGCGCTGAAGTATCTTTTATGCTCATTTCTTGTCTTTCAAGAATAATTCTGGGTTTTATTTTGTTTTTTTGATGAAAATGAACAACAATACACACCATGGAAACATTTTTGTTTGATTTGTGTCGAGTGAGATTTTCACCTAGAACCCAAAGGGGGGGGTATTGGCACTTTTCATGGAAAAATGTGAAAAATTAAATTTTCTAAAAATGAAATAAATGCCTTCTAAATACCTCAAACATTCACTCTAAAACAGGAGATTGTTGTTTTTCGCAATATTTTTAGAAATTTGGGCTCTCTTAGTCTCTCATTAACTCATTAACACTTGCGCTGAAGCATCTTTTATGCTCATTTCTTGTCTTTCAGGATTAATTCTGGGTTTTATTTTGTTTATTTGATGAAAATGAACAACAATACACACCTTGGATACATTTTTGTTTGATTTGTGTCGAGTGAGATTTTCACCTAGAACCAAAAGGGCACTTTTCATGGAAAAATGTGAAAAATTAAATTTTCTAAAAATGAAATAAATGCCTTCTAAACACCTCAAACATTCACTCTAAAACAGAAGATTGTTGTTTTTCGCAATATTTTTAGAAATTTGGGCTCTTTTAATAACATGAACACTTGCGCTGAAGCATCTTTTATGCTCATTTCTTGTCTTTCAGGATTAATTCTGGGTTTTATTTTGTTTATTTGATGAAAATGAACAACAATACACACCATGGAAACATTTTTGATTGATTTGTGTCGAGTGACATTTTCACCTAGAAACCAAAGGGGGTATTAGCACTTTTCATGGAAAAAAGTGAAAAATTAAATTTTCTAAAAATGAAATAAATACCTTCTATATACCTCAAACATTCACTCTAAAACAGAAGATTGTTGTTTTTCGCAATATTTTTAGAAATTTGGGCTCTTTTAGTAACATTAACCATTGCGCTGAAGTATCTTTTATGCTCATTTCTTGTCTTTCAAGATTAATTCTGGGTTTTATTTTGTTTTTTTGATGAAAATGAACAACAATACACACCATGGAAACATTTTTGTTTGATTTGTGTCGAGTGAGATTTTCACCTAGAACCCAAAGGGGGGGATATTGGCACTTTTCATGGAAAAAAGAGAAGAATTAAATTTTTTAAAAATGAAATAAATGCCTTCTAAACACCTCAAACATTCACTCTAAAACAGAAGATTGTTGTTTTTCGCAATATTTTTAGAAATTTGGGCTCTCTTAGTAACATTAACACTTGCGCTGAAGCATCTTTTATGCTCATTTCTTGTCTTTCAGGATTAATTCTGGGTTTTATTTTGTTTATTTGATGAAAATGAACAACAATACACACCATGGAAACATTTTTGATTGATTTGCGTCGAGTGAGATTTTCACCTAGAAACCAAAGGGGGGGTATTAGCACTTTTCATGGAAAAAAGTGAAAAATTAAATTTTCTAAAAATGAAATAAATACCTTCTAAACACCTCAAACATTCACTCTAAAACAGAAGATTGTTGTTTTTCGCAATATTTTTAGAAATTTGGGCTCTTTTAGTAACATTAACCATTGCGCTGAAGTATCTGTTATGCTCATTTCTTGTCTTTCAAGATTAATTCTGGGTTTTATTTTGTTTTTTTGATGAAAATGAACAACAATACACACCATGGAAACATTTTTGTTTGATTTGTGTCGAGTGAGATTTTCACCTAGAACCCAAAGGGGGGGATATTGGCACTTTTCATGGAAAAATGTGAAAAATTAAATTTTCTAAAAATGAAAAAAATGCCTTCTAAATACCTCAAACATTCACTCTAAAACAGAAGATTGTTGTTTTTCGCAATATTTTTAGAAATTCGGGCTCTTTTAGTAAAATTAACACTTGCGCTGAAGCATCTTTTATGCTCATTTCATGTCTTTCAGGATTAATTCTGGGTTTTATTTTGTTTATTTGATGAAAATGAACAACAATACACACCATGGAAACATTTTTGTTTCATTTGTGTCAAGTGAGATTTTCACCTAGAACCCAAAGGGGGGGGTATTGGCACTTTTCATGGAAAAATGTGAAAAATTAAATTTTCTAAAAATGAAATAAATGCCTTCTAAACACCTAAACATTCACTCTAAAACAGAAGATTGTTGTTTTTCGCAATATTTTTAGAAATTTGGGCTCTTTTAGTAACATTAACACTTAAGCTGAAGCATCTTTTATGATCTTTTATTGTCTTTCAGGATTCATTCTGGGTTTTATTTTGTTTATTTGATGAAAATGAACAACAATACACACCTTGGATACATTTTTGTTTGATTTGTGTCGAGTGAGATTTTCACCTAGAACCCAAAGGGGGGGGGTATTGGCACTTTTCATGGAAAAAAGTGAAAAATTAAATTTTCTAAAAATGAAATAAATGCCTTCTAAACACCTCAAACATTCACTCTAAAACAGAAGATTGTTGTTTTTCGCAATATTTTTAGAAATTTGGGCTCTTTTAGTAACATTAACCATTGCGCTGAAGTATCTTTTATGCTCATTTCTTGTCTTTCAAGATTAATTCTGGGTTTTATTTTGTTTTTTTGATGAAAATGAACAACAATACACACCATGGAAACATTTTTGTTTGATTTGTGTCGAGTGAGATTTTCACCTAGAACCCAAAGGGGGGGATATTGGCACTTTTCATGGAAAAATGTGAAAAATTAAATTTTCTAAAAATGAAATAAATGCCTTCTAAACACCTGAAACATTCACTCTAAAACAGAAGATTGTTGTTTTTCGCAATATTTTTAGAAATTCGGGCTCTTTTAGTAAAATTAACACTTGCGCTGAAGCATCTTTTATGCTCATTTCATGTCTTTCAGGATTAATTCTGGGTTTTATTTTGTTTATTTGATGAAAATGAACAACAATACACACCATGGAAACATTTTTGTTTCATTTGTGTCAAGTGAGATTTTCACCTAGAACCCAAAGGGGGGGGTATTGGCACTTTTCATGGAAAAATGTGAAAAATTAAATTTTCTAAAAATGAAATAAATGCCTTCTAAACACCTCAAACATTCACTCTAAAACAGAAGATTGTTGTTTTTCGCAATATTTTTAGAAATTTGGGCTCTTTTAGTAACATTAACCATTGCGCTGAAGTATCTTTTATGCTCATTTCTTGTCTTTCAAGATTAATTCTGGGTTTTATTTTGTTTTTTTGATGAAAATGAACAACAATACACACCATGGAAACATTTTTGTTTGATTTGTGTCGAGTGAGATTTTCACCTAGAACCCAAAGGGGGGGATATTGGCACTTTTCATGGAAAAATGTGAAAAATTAAATTTTCTAAAAATGAAATAAATGCCTTCTAAACACCTGAAACATTCACTCTAAAACAGAAGATTGTTGTTTTTCGCAATATTTTTAGAAATTTGGGCTCTTTTAGTAACATTAACACTTGCGCTGAAGCAACTTTTATGCTCATTTATTGTCTTTCAGGATTAATTCTGGGTTTTATTTTGTTTATTTGATGAAAATGAACAACAATACACACCATGGAAACATTTTTGTTTGATTTGCGTCAAGTGAGATTTTCAACTAGAACCCAAAGGGGGGGGTATTGGCACTTTTCATGGAAAAATGTGAAAAATTAAATTTTCTAAAAATGAAATAAATGCCTTCTAAATACCTCAAACATTCACTCTAAAACAGAAGATTGTTGTTTTTCGCAATATTTTTAGAAATTTGGGCTCTTTTAGTAAAATTAACACTTGCGCTGAAGCATCTTTTATGCTCATTTCATGTCTTTCAGGATTAATTCTGGGTTTTATTTTGTTTATTTGATGAAAATGAACAACAATACACACCATGGAAACATTTTTGTTTCATTTGTGTCAAGTGAGATTTTCACCTAGAACCCAAAGGGGGGGGTATTGGCACTTTTCATGGAAAAATGTGAAAAATTAAATTTTCTAAAAATGAAATAAATGCCTTCTAAACACCTCAAACATTCACTCTAAAACAGAAGATTGTTGTTTTTCGCAATATTTTTAGAAATTTGGGCTCTTTTAGTAACACTAAAACCTGGGCTGAAGCATCTTTTATGATCATTTATTGTCTTTCAGGATTAATTCTGGGTTTTATTTTGTTTATTTGATGAAAATGAACAACAATACACACCTTGGATACATTTTTGTTTGATTTGTGTCGAGTGAGATTTTCACCTAGAACCCAAAGGGGGGGGTATTGGCACTTTTCATGGATAAATGTGAAAAATTAAATTTTCTAAAAATGAAATAAATGCCTTCTAAACACCTCAAACATTCACTCTAAAACAGAAGATTGTTGTTTTTCGCAATATTTTTAAAAATTTGGGCTCTTTTAGTAACATTAACACTTGGGCTGAAGCATCTTTTATGATCTTTTATTGTCTTTCAGGATTCATTCTGGGTTTTATTTTGTTTATTTGATGAAAATGAACAACAATACACACCTTGGATACATTTTTGTTTGATTTGTTTCGACTGAGATTTTCACCTAGAACCCAAAGGGAGGGGTATTGGCACTTTTCATGGAAAAATGTGAAAAATTAAATTTTCTAAAAATGAAATAAATGCCTTCTAAACACCTCAAACATTCACTCTAAAACAGAAGAGTCTTGTTTTTTGCAATATTTTTAGAAATTTAGGTTCTTTTAGTAACATTAACACCTGGGCTGAAGCATCTTTTATGATCTTTTATTGTCTTTCAGGATTCATTCTGGGTTTTATTTTGTTTATTTGATGAAAATGAACAACAATACACACCTTGGATACATTTTTGTTTGATTTGTAACGAGTGAGATTTTCACCTAGAACCCAAAGGGGGGGTATTAGCACTTTTCATGGAAAAATGTGAAAAATTAAATTTTGTAAAAATGAAATAAATGCCTTCTAAACACCTCAAACATTCACTCTAAAACAGAAGATTGTTGTTTTTCGCAATATTTTTAGAAATTTGGGCTCTTTTAGTAACATTAACACTTGGGCTGAAGCATCTTTTATGATCTTTTATTGTCTTTCAGGATTCATTCTGGGTTTTATTTTGTTTATTTGATAAAAATGAGCAACAATACACACCTTGGATACATTTTTGTTTGATTTGTATCGAGTGAGATTTTCACCTAGAACCCAAAGGGGGGACTTTTGTGTTGGATTGGAACTTTTCATGGAAAAATGTGAAAAATTAATTTTTCTAAAAATGAAATAAATGCCTTCTAAACACCTCAAACATTCACTCTAAAACAGAAGATTGTTGTTTTTCGCAATATTTTTAGAAATTTGGGCTCTCTTAGTAACATTAACACTTGCGCTGAAGCATCTTTTATGCTCATTTCTTGTCTTTCAGGATTAATTCTGGGTTTTATTTTGTTTATTTGATGAAAATGAACAACATTACACACCATGGAAACATTTTTGTTTGATTTGTGTCGAGTGAGATTTTCACCTAGAACCCAAAGGGGGGGATATTGGCACTTTTCATGGAAAAATGTGAAAAATTAAATTTTCTAAAAATGAAATAAATGCCTTCTAAACACCTCAAACATTCACTCTAAAACAGAAGATTGTTGTTTTCCGCAATATTTTTAGAAATTTGGGCTCTTTTAGTAACACTAAAACCTGGGCTGAAGCTTCTTTTATGCTCATTTCATGTCTTTCAGGATTAATTCTGGGTTTTTTTTTGTTTATTTGATGAAAATGAACAACAATACACACCATGGAAACATTTTTGTTTGATAGCGTCAAGTGAGATTTTCACATAGAACCCAAAGGGGGGGGTATTGGCACTTTTCATGGAAAAATGTGAAAAATTAAATTTTGTAAAAATGAAATAAATGCCTTCTAAACACCTCAAACATTCACTCTAAAACAGAAGATTGTTGTTTTTCGCAATATTTTTAGAAATTTGGGCTCTTTTAGTAACATTAACACTTGGGCTGAAGCATCTTTTATGATTTTTTATTGTCTTTCAGGATTCATTCTGGGTTTTATTTTGTTTATTTGATGAAAATGAACAACAATACACACCTTGGATACATTTTTGTTTGATTTGTTTCGAGTGAGATTTTCACCTAGAACCCAAAGGGGGGGGTATTGGAACTTTTCATGGAAAAATGTGAAAAATTATTTTTTCTAAAAATGAAATAAATGCCTTCTAAACACCTCAAACATTCACTCTTAATCAGAAGTTTGTTGTTTTTCGCAATATTTTTAGAAATTTGGGCTCTCTTAGTAACATTAACACTTGCGCTGAAGCATCTTTTATGCTCATTTCTTGTCTTTCAGGATTAATTCTGGGTTTTATTTTGTTTATTTGTTGAAAATGAACAACATTACACACCATGGAAACATTTTTGATTGATTTGTGTCGAGTGAGATTTTCACCTAGAAACCAAAGGGGGGGGTATTAGCACTTTTCATGGAAAAAAGTGAAAAATTAAATTTTCTAAAAATGAAATAAATACCTTCTAAACACCTCAAACATTCACTCTAAAACAGAAGATTGTTGTTTTTCGCAATATTTTTAGAAATTTGGGCTCTTTTAGTAACATTAACCATTGCGCTGAAGTATCTTTTATGCTCATTTCTTGTCTTTCAAGATTAATTCTGGGTTATATTTTGTTTTTTTTGATGAAAATGAACAACAATACACACCATGGAAACATTTTTAATTGATTTGTGTCGAGTGAGATTTTCACCTAGAAACCAAAGGGGGGGGATTAGCACTTTTCATGGAAAAAAGTGAAAATTAAATTTTCTAAAAATGAAATAAATACCTTCTTAACACCTCAAACATTCACTCTAAAACAGAAGATTGTTGTTTTTCGCAATATTTTTAGAAATTTGGGCTCTTTAATAACATTAACCATTGCGCTGAAGTATCTGTTATGCTCATTTCTTGTCTTTCAAGATTAATTCTGGGTTTTATTTTGTTTTTTTGATGAAAATGAGCAACAATACACACCATGGAAACATTTTTGTTTGATTTGTAACGAGCGAGATTTTCACCTAGAACCCAAAGGGGGGGATATTGGCACTTTTCATGGAAAAATGTGAAAAATTAAATTTTCTAAAAATGAAATAAATGCCTTCTAAACACCTCAAACATTCACTCTAAAAAAGAAGATTGTTGTTTTTCGCAATATTTTTAGAAATTTGGGCTCTTTTAGTAACATTAACACTTGCGCTGAAGCAACTTTTATGCTCATTTATTGTCTTTCAGGATTAATTCTGGGTTTTATTTTGTTTATTTGATGAAAATGAACAACAATACACACCATGGAAAAATTTTTGTTTGATTTGCGTCAACTGAGATTTTCACCTAGAACCCAAAGGGGGGGGTATTGGCACTTTTCATGGAAAAATGTGAAAAATTAAATTTTCTAAAAATGAAATAAATGCCTTCTAAATACCTCAAACATTCACTCTAAAACAGAAGATTGTAGTTTTTCGCAATATTTTTAGAAATTTGGGCTCTTTTAGTAAAATTAACACTTGCGCTGAAGCATCTTTTATGCTCATTTCATGTCTTTCAGGATTAATTCTGGGTTTTATTTTGTTTATTTGATGAAAATGAATACCAATACACACCTTGGATACATTTTTGTTTGATTTGTGTCGTGTGAGATTTTCACCTAGAACCCAAAGGGGGGGGTATTGGCACTTTTCATGGAAAAATGTGAAAAATTAAATTTTCTAAAAATGAAATAAATGCCTTCTAAATACCTCAAACATTCACTCTAAAACAGAAGATTGTTGTTTTTCGCAATATTTTTAGAAATTTGGGCTCTTTTAGTAACACTAAAACCTGGGCTGAAGCATCTTTTATGCTCATTTCATGTCTTTCAGGATTAATTCTGGGTTTTTTTTGTTTATTTGATGAAAATGAACAACAATACACACCATGGAAACATTTTTGTTTGATTGGTGTCAAGTCAGATTTTCACCTAGAACCCAAAGGGGGGGCAATTGGCACTTTTCATGGAAAAATGTGAAAAATTAAATTTTGTTAAAAGTGAAATAAATGCCTTCTAAACACCTCAAACATTCACTCTAAAACAGAAGATTGTTGTTTTTCGCAATATTTTTAGAAATTTGGGCTCTTTTAGTAACATTAACACTTGGGCTGAAGCATCTTTTATGCTCATTTCTTGTCTTTCAGGATTAATTCTGGGTTTTATTTTGTTTATTTGATGAAAATGAACAACATTACACACCATGGAAACATTTTTGATTGATTTGTGTCGAGTGAGATTTTCACCTAGAAACCAAAGGGGGGGATTAGCACTTTTCATGGAAAAAAGTGAAAATTAAATTTTCTAAAAATGAAATAAATACCTTCTTAACACCTCAAACATTCACTCTAAAACAGAAGATTGTTGTTTTTCGCAATATTTTTAGAAATTTGGGCTCTTTTAGAAACATTAACCATTGCGCTGAAGTATCTGTTATGCTCATTTCTTGTCTTTCAAGATTAATTCTGGGTTTTATTTTGTTTTTTTTGATGAAAATGAACAACAATACACACCATGGAAACATTTTTGTTTGATTTGTGTCGAGCGAGATTTTCACCTAGAACCCAAAGGGGGGGATATTGGCACTTTTCATGGAAAAATGTGAAAAATTAAATTTTCTAAAAATGAAATAAATGCCTTCTAAACACCTCAAACATTCACTCTAAAACAGAAGATTGTTGTTTTTCGCAATATTTTTAGAAATTTGGGCTCTTTTAGTAACATTAACACTTGCGCTGAAGCAACTTTTATGCTCATTTATTGTCTTTCAGGATTAATTCTGGGTTTTATTTTGTTTATTTGATGAAAATGAACAACAATACACACCATGGAAACATTTTTGTTTGATTTGCGTCAAGTGAGATTTTCACCTAGAACCCAAAGGGGGGGGTATTGGCACTTTTCATGGAAAAATGTGAAAAATTAAATTTTCTAAAAATGAAATAAATACCTTTTTAACACCTCAAACATTCACTCTAAAACAGAAGATTGTTGTTTTTCGCAATATTTTTAGAAATTTGGGCTCTTTAATAACATTAACCATTGCGCTGAAGTATCTGTTATGCTCATTTCTTGTCTTTCAAGATTAATTCTGGGTTTTATTTTGTTTTTTTGATGAAAATGAGCAACAATACACACCATGGAAACATTTTTGTTTGATTTGTAACGAGCGAGATTTTCACCTAGAACCCAAAGGGGGGGATATTGGCACTTTTCATGGAAAAATGTGAAAAATTAAATTTTCTAAAAATGAAATAAATGCCTTCTAAACACCTCAAACATTCACTCTAAAACAGAAGATTGATGTTTTTCGCAATATTTTTAGAAATTTGGGCTCTTTTAGTAACATTAACACTTGCGCTGAAGCAACTTTTATGCTCATTTATTGTCTTTCAGGATTAATTCTGGGTTTTATTTTGTTTATTTGATGAAAATGAACAACAATACACACCATGGAAACATTTTTGTTTGATTTGCGTCAAGTGTGATTTTCACCTAGAACCCAAAGGGGGGGGTATTGGCACTTTTCATGGAAAAATGTGAAAAATTAAATTTTCTAAAAATGAAATAAATGCCTTCTAAATACCTCAAACATTCACTCTAAAACAGAAGATTGTAGTTTTTCGCAATATTTTTAGAAATTTGGGCTCTTTTAGTAAAATTAACACTTGCGCTGAAGCATCTTTTATGCTCATTTCATGTCTTTCAGGATTAATTCTGGGTTTTATTTTGTTTATTTGATGAAAATGAACAACAATACACACCTTGGATACATTTTTGTTTGATTTGTGTCGTGTGAGATTTTCACCTAGAACCCAAAGGGGGGGTATTGGCACTTTTCATGGAAAAATGTGAAAAATTAAATTTTCTAAAAATGAAATAAATGCCTTCTAAACACCTCAAACATTCACTCTAAAACAGAAGATTGTTGTTTTCCGCAATATTTTTAGAAATTTGGGCTCTTTTAGTAACATTAACACTTGCGCTGAAGCAAATTTTATGCTCATTTATTGTCTTTCAGGATTAATTCTGGGTTTTATTTTGTTTTTTTGATGAAAATGAACAACAATACACACCATGGAAACATTTTTGTTTGATTTGTTTCGAGTGAGATTTTCACCTAGAACCCAAAGGGGGGGGTATTGGCACTTTTCATGGAAAAATGTGAAAAATTAATTTTCTAAAAATGAAATAAATTGCCTTCTAAATACCTCAAACATTCACTCTAAAACAGAAGATTGTTGTTTTTCGCAATATTTTTAGAAATTTGGGCTCTTTTAGTAAAATTAACACTTGCGCTGAAGCATCTTTTATGCTCATTTCATGTCTTTCAGGATTAATTCTGGGTTTTATTTTGTTTATTTGATGAAAATGAACAACAATACACACCATGGATACATTTTTGTTTGATTGGTGTCAAGTCAGATTTTCACCTAGACCCAAAGGGGGGGGTATTGCACTTTTCATGGAAAAATGTGAAAAATTAAATTTTCTAAAAATGAAATAAATGCCTTCTAAACACCTGAAACATTCACTCTAAAACAGAGATTGTTGTTTTTCGCAATATTTTTAGAAATTTGGGCTCTTTTAGTAACACTAAAACCTGGGCTGAAGCATCTTTTTATGCTCATTTCATGTCTTTCAGGATTAATTCTGGGTTTTTTTTTTGTTTATTTGATGAAAATGAACAACAATACACACCATGGAAACATTTTTGTTTGATAGCGTCAAGTGAGATTTTCACATAGAACCCAAAGGGGGGGCAATTGGCACTTTTCATGGAAAAATGTGAAAAATTAAATTTTGTTAAAAGTGA
>NW_027287633.1:0-44596 GCF_022747635.1 Hetaerina americana
GAGATTTTCACCTAGAACCCAAAGGGGGGGGTATTGGCACTTTTCATGGAAAAATGTGAAAAATTAAATTTTCTAAAAATGAAATTAGTGCCTTATAAAAACCTCAAACATTCACTCTAAAACAGAAGATTGTTGTTTTTCGCAATATTTTTAGAAATTTGGGCTCTTTTAGTAACATTAACACTTGCGCTGAAGCATCTTTTATGATCATTTATTGTCTTTCAGGATTCATTCTGGGTTTTATTTTGGTTATTTGATGAAAATGAACAACAATACACACCTTGGATACATTTTTGTTTGATTTGTGTCGAGTGAGATTTTCACCTAGAACCCAAAGGGGGGGTATTGGCACTTTTCATGGGAAATTGTAAAAAATTAAATTTTCTAAAAATGAAATAAATGCCTTCTAAACCTCAAACATTCACTCTAAAACAGAAGTTTGTTGTTTTTCGGAATATTTTTAGAAATTCCGGCTCTTTTAGTAACATTAACACTTTCGCTGAAGCAACCCTTATGCTCATTTCTTGTATTTCAGGATTAATTCTGGGTTTTATTTTGTTTATTTGATAAAAATGAACAACAATACACACCATGGAAACATTTTTGTTTGATTTGTGTCAAGTGAGATTTTCACCTAGAACCCAAAGGGGGGGGGGGTATTGGCACTTTTCATGGAAAAATGTGAAAAATTAAATTTTCTAAAAATGAAATTAGTGCCTTCTAAACACCTCAAACATTCACTCTAAAACAGAAGATTGTTGTTTTTCGCAATATTTTTAGAAATTTGGGCTCTTTTAGTAACATTAACACCTGGGCTGAAGCATCTTTTATGATCATTTATTGTCTTTCAGGATACAATCTGGGTTTTATTTTGTTTATTTGATGAAAATGAACAACAATACACACCTTGGATAAATTTTTGTTTGATTTGTGTTGAGTGAGATTTTCACCTAGAACCCAAAGGGGGGGTATTGGCACTTTTCATGGAAAAATGTGAAAAATTTAATTTTTTCTAAAAATGACATAAATGCCTTCTAAACACCTCAAACATTCACTCTAAAACAGAAGATTGTTGTTTTTCGCAATATTTTTAGAAATTTGGGCTCTTTTACTAACATTAACACTTGCGCTGAAGTAACTTTTATGCTCATTTCTTGTCTTTCAGGATTAATTCTGGGTTTTTTTTTGTTTATTTGATGAAAATGAACAACAATACACACCATGGAAACATTTTTGTTTGATTTGTGTTAAGTGAGATTTTCACCTAGAACCCAAAGGGGGGGGTATTGGCACTTTTCATGGAAAAATGTGAAAAATTAAAATTTCTAAAAATGACATAAATGCCTTCTAAACACCACAAACATTCACTCTAAAACAGAAGATTGTTGTTTTTCGCAATATTTTTAGAAATTTGGGGCTCTTTTAGTAAAATTAACACTTGCGCTGATGCAACTTTTATGCTCATTTCTTGTCTTTCAGGATTATATCTGGGTTTTATTTTGTTTATTTGATGAAAATGAACAACAATACACACCATGGAAACATTTTTGTTTGATTTGTGTCAAGGGAGATTTTCACCTAGAACCCAAAGAGGGGGGTATTGGCACTTTTCATGGAAAAATGTGAAAAATTAAATTTTCTAAAAATGAAATAATTGCCTTATAAACACCTCAAACATTCACTCTAAATCAGCAGATTGTTGTTTTTCGCAATATTTTTAGAAATTTGGGCTCTTTTAGTAACATTAACACTTGCGCTGAACCATCTTTTATGATCATTTATTGTCTTTCAGGATTCATTCTGGGTTTTATTTTGGTTATTTGATGAAAATGAACAACAATACACACCTTGGATACATTTTTGTTTGATTTGTCTCGAGTGAGATTTTCACCTAGAACCCAAAGGGGGGTATTGGCCCTTTTCATTAAAAAGAATGTGAAAAATTAAATTTTCTAAAAATGAAATAAATGCCTTATAAACACCTCAATTATTCACTCTAAAACAGAAGATTGTTGTTTTTCGCAATATTTTTAGAAATTTGGGCTCTTTTAGTAACATTAACACTAGCGCTGAAGCAACTTTTATGCTAATTTCTTGTCTTTCAGGATTAATTCTGGGTTTTATTTTGTTTATTTGATGAAAATGAACAACAATACACACCTTGGATACATTTTTTAATTGATTTGTGTCGAGTTAGATTTTCACCTAGAACCCAAAGGGGGTATTGGAACTTTTCATGGAAAAATGTGAAAAATTAAATTTTCTAAAAATGAAATAAATGCCTTCTAAACACCTCAAACATTCACTCTAAAACAGAAGATTGTTGTTTTTCGCAATATTTTTATAAAATTTGGGCTCTTTTAGTAACATTAACACCTGGGCTGAAGCATCTTTTATGATCATTTCTTGTCTTTCAGGATTAATTCTGGGTTTTTTTTTTGTTTATTTGATGAAAATGAACAACAATACACACCATGGAAACATTTTTGTTTGATTTGTGTCAAGTGAGATTTTCACCTAGAACCCAAAGGGGGGGGTATTGGCACTTTTCATGGAATAATGTGAAAAATTAAAATTTCTAAAAATGACATAAATGCCTTCTAAACACCTCAAACATTCACTCTAAAACAGAAGATTGTTGTTTTTCGCAATATTTTTAGAAATTTGGGCTCTTATAGTAACATTAACACTTGCGCTGAAGCAACTTTTATGCTCATTACTTGTCTTTCAGGATTAATTCTGGGTTTTATTTTGTTTATTTGATGAAAATGAACAACAATACACACCATGGAAACATTTTTGTTTGATTGGTGTCAAGTGAGATTTTCACCTAGAACCCATAGGGGGGGGGGTATTGGCACTTTTCATGGAAAAATGTGAAAAATTAAATTTTCTAAAAATGAAATAAATGCCTTCTAAACACCTCAAACATTCACTCTAAGACAGAAGATTGTTGTTTTTCGCAATATTTTTAGAAATTTGAACTCTTTTTTGTAACATTAACACTTGCGCTGAAGCATCTTATTTGCTAATTTCTTGTCTTTCAGGATACATTCTGGGTTTTATTTTGTTTATTTGATAAAAATGAACAACAATACACACCTTGGATACATTTTTGTTTGATTTGTGTCGAGTGAGATTTTCACCTAGAACCCATAGGGGGGGTATTGGCACTTTTCATGGAAAAATGTGAAAAATTAAATTTTCTAAAAATGAAATAAATGCCTTCTAAACACCTCAAACATTCACTCTAAAACAGAAGATTGTTGTTTTTCGCAATATTTTTAGAAATTTGGGCTCTTTAAGTAAGATTAACATCTGGCCTGAAGCATCTTTTATGCTCATTTCTTGTCTTTCAGGATTAATTCTGGGTTTTATTTTGTTTATTTGATGAAAATGAACAACAATACACACCTTGGATACATTTTTGTTTGATTTGTGTCGAGTGAGATTTTCACCTAGAACCCATAGGGGGGGGTATTAGCACTTTTCATGGAAAAATGTGAAAAAATTAAATTTTCTAAAAATGAAATAAATGCCTTATAAACACCTAAAACATTCACTCTAAAACAGAAGATTGTTGTTTTTCGCAATATTTTTAGAAATTTGGACTCTTTTAGTAACATTAACACTTGCGCTGAAGCAACTTTTATGCTAATTTCTTGTCTTTCAGGATTAATTCTGGGTTTTATTTTGTTTATTTGATGAAAATGAACAACAATACACACCTTGGATACATTTTTAATTGATTTGTGTCGAGTTAGATTTTCACCTAGAACCCAAAGGGGGGGTATTGGAACTTTTCATGGAAAAATGTGAAAAATTAAATTTTCTAAAAATGAAATAAATGCCTTCTAAAACACCTCAAACATTCACTCTAAAACAGAAGATTGTTGTTTTTCGGGAATACTTTTAGAAATTTGGGCTCTTTTAGTAACATTAACACTTGCGCTGAAGCATCTTTTATGATCATTTATTGTCTTTCAGGATTCATTCTGGGTTTTATTTTGGTTATTTGATGAAAATGAACAACAATACACACCTTGGATACATTTTTGTTTGATTTGTGTCGAGTTAGATTTTCACCTAGAACCCAAAGGGGGGGTATTGGCACTTTTCATTGAAAAATGTGAAAAATTAAATTTTCTAAAAATGAAATAATTGCCTTATAAACACCTCAAACATTCACTCTAAAACAGCAGATTGTTGTTTTTCGCAATATTTTTAGAAATTTGGGCTCTTTTAGTAACATTAACACTTGCGCTGAAGCATCTTTTATGATCATTTATTGTCTTTCAGGATTCATTCTGGGTTTTATTTTGGTTATTTGATGAAAATGAACAACAATACACACCTTGGATACATTTTTGTTTGATTTGTGTCGAGTGAGATTTTCATGTTTGATTTGTGTCGAGTGAGATTTTCACTTAGAACCCATAGGGGGGTATTGGCACTTTTCATCAAAAAAAAATGTGAAAAATTAAATTTTCTAAAAATGAAATAAATGCCTTATAAACACCTCAATTATTCACTCTAAAACAGAAGATTGTTGTTTTTCGCAATATTTTTAGAAATTTGGGCTCTTTTAGTAACATTAACACTTGCGCTGAAGCAACTTTTATGCTAATTTCTTGTCTTTCAGGATTAATTCTGGGTTTTATTTTGTTTATTTGATGAAAATGAACAACAATACACACCTTGGATACATTTTTAATTGATTTGTGTCTAGTTAGATTTTCACCTAGAACCCAAAGGGGGGGGTATTGGAACTTTTCATGGAAAAATGTGAAAAATTAAATTTTCTAAAAATGAAATAAATGCCTTCTAAACACCTCAAACATGCACTCTAAAACAGAAGATTGTTGTTTTTCGGAATACTTTTAGAAATTTGGGCTCTTTTAGTTACACTAACACTTGCGCTGTAGCATCTTTTATGCTCATTTCTTGTCTTTCAGGATTAATTCTGGGTTTTTTTTTGTTTGTTTGATGAAAATGAACAACAATACACACCATGGAAACATTTTTGATTGGAATGCGTCGAAAGAGATTTTCACCTAGAACCCAAAGGGGGGGTTTTGGATATTTTCATGGAAAAATGTGAAAAATTAAATTTTCTAAAAATGACATAAATGCCTTCTAAACACCTCAAACATTCACTCTAAAACAGAAGATTGTTGTTTTTCGCAATATTTTTAGAAATTTGGGCTCTTTTAGTAACATAAACACCTGGGCTGAAGCATCTTTTATGATAATTTCTTGTCTTTCAGGATTAATTCTGGGTTTTTTTGTTTATTTGATGAAAATGAACAACAATACACACCATGGAAACATTTTGTTTGATTTGTGTCAAGTGAGATTTTCACCTAGAACCCAAAGGGGGGGGTATTGGCACTTTTCATGGAAAAATGTGAAAAATTAAAATTTCTAAAAATTACATAAATGCCTTCTAAAACACCTCAAACATTCACTCTAAAACAGAAGATTGTTGTTTTTCGCAATATTTTTAGAAATTTGGGCTCTTTTAGTAACATTAACACTTTCGCTGAGCAACCCTTATGCTCATTTCTTGTCTTTCAGGATTAATTCTGGGTTTTATTTTGTTTATTTGATGAAAATGAACAACAATACACACCATGGAAACATTTTTGTTTGATTTGTGTCGAGTGAGATTTTCACCTAGAACCCATAAGGGGGGGAATTAGCACTTTTCATGGAAAAATGTGAAAAATTAAATTTTCTAAAAATGAAATAAATGCCTTCTACACACCTCAAACATGCACTCTAAAACAGAAGATTGTTGTTTTTCGGAATACTTTTAGAAATTTGGGCTCTTTTAGTAACATTAACAATTTCGCTGAAGCACCCTTATGCTCATTTCTTGTCTTTCAGGATTAATTCTGGGTTTTATTTTGTTTATTTGATGAAAATGAACAACAATACACACCTTGGATACATTTTTAATTGATTTGTGTCGAGTTAGATTTTCACCTAGAACCCAAAGGGGGGGTATTGGAACTTTTCATGGAAAAATGTGAAAAATTAAATTTTCTAAAAATGAAATAAATGCCTTCTAAACACCTCAAACATTCACTCTAAAACAGAAGATTGTTGTTTTTCGCAATATTTTTAGAAATTTGGGCTCTTTTAGTAACATTAACACCTGGCTGAAGCATCTTTTATGATCATTTCTTGTCTTTCAGGATTAATCTGGGTTTTTTTTTTATTTGATGAAAATGAACAACACTACACACCATGGAAACATTTTTGTTTGCTTTGTGTCAAGTGAGATTTTCACCTAGAACCCAAAGGGGGGGGTATTGGCACTTTTCATGGAAAAATGTGAAAAATTAAAATTTCTAAAAATGAAATAATTGCCTTATAAACACCTCAAACATTCACTCTAAAACAGCAGATTGTTGTTTTTCGCAATATTTTTAGAAATTTGGGCTCTTTTAGTAACATTAACACTTGCGCTGAAGCATCTTTTATGATCATTTATTGTCTTTCAGGATTCATTCTGGGTATTATTTTGGTTATTTGATGAAAATGAACAACAATACACACCTTGGATACATTTTTGTTTGATTTGTGTCGAGTGAGATTTTCATCTAGAACCCATAGGGGGGTATTGGCACTTTTCATCAAAAAAAAATGTGAAAAATTAAATTTTCTAAAAATGAAATAAATGCCTTATAAACACCTCAATTATTCACTCTAAAACAGAAGATTGTTGTTTTTCGCAATATTTTTAGAAATTTGGGCTCTTTTAGTAACATTAACACTTGCGCTGAAGCAACTTTTATGCTAATTTCTTGTCTTTCAGGATTAATTCTGGGTTTTATTTTGTTTATTTGATGAAAATGAACAACCAATACACACCTTGGATACATTTTTAATTGATTTGTGTCTAGTTAGATTTTCACCTAGAACCCAAAGGGGGGGGTATTGGAACTTTTCATGGAAAAATGTGAAAAATTAAATTTCTAAAAATGAAATAAATGCCTTCTAAACACCTCAAACATTCACTCTAAAACAGAAGATTGTTGTTTTTCGGAATACTTTTAGAAATTTGGCTCTTTTAGTAACATTAACACTTTCGCTGAAGCAACCCTTATGCTCATTTCTTTGTCTTTCAGGATTAATTCTGGGTTTTATTTTGTTTTATTTGATGAAAATGAACAACAATACACACCATGGAAACATTTTTGTTTGATTTGTGTCAAGTGAGATTTTCACCTAGAACCCAAAGGGGGGGTTTTGGATATTTTCATGGAAAAATGTGAAAAATTAAATTTTCTAAAAATGATATAAATGCCTTCTAAACACCTCAAAACATTCACTCTAAAACAGAAGATTGTTTTTTTTCGCAATATTTTTAGAAATTTGGGCTCTTTTAGTATCATTAACACCTGGGCTGAAGCATCTTTTATGATCATTTCTTGTCTTTCAGGATTAATTCTGGTTTTTTTTGTTTATTTGATGAAAATGAACAACAATACACACCATGGAAACATTTTTGTTTGATTTGTGTCAAGTGAGATTTTCACCTAGAACCCATAGGGGGGGGTATTGGCACTTTTCATGGAAAAATGTGAAAAATTAAATTTTCTAAAAATGAAATAATTGCCTTATAAACACCGCAAACATTCACTCTAAAACAGCAGATTGTTGTTTTTCGCAATATTTTAGAAATTTGGGCTCTTTTAGTAACATTAACACTTGCGCTGAAGCATCTTTTATGATCATTTATTGTCTTTCAGGATTCATTCTGGGTTTTATTTTGGTTATTTGATGAAAATGAACAACAATACACACCTTGGATACATTTTGTTTGATTTGTGTCGAGTGAGATTTTCACCTAGAACCCATAGGGGGGTATTGGCACTTTTCATCAAAAGAAAATGTGAAAAATTAAATTTTCTAAAAATGAAATAAATGCCTTATAAACACCTCAAACATTCACTCTAAAACAGCAGATTGTTGTTTTTCGCAATATTTTTAGAAATTTGGGCTCTTTTAGTAACATTAACACTTGCGCTGAAGCAACTTTTATGCTAATTTCTTGTCTTTCAGGATTAATTCTGGGTTTTATTTTGTTTATTTGATGAAAATGAACAACAATACACACCTTGGATACATTTTTAATTGATTTGTGTCTAGTTAGATTTTCACCTAGAACCCAAAGGGGGGGTATTGGAACTTTTCATGGAAAAATGTGAAAAATTAAATTTTCTAAAAATGAAATAAATGCCTTCTAAACACCTCAAACATTCACTCTAAAACAGAAGATTGTTGTTTTTCGGAATACTTTTAGAAATTTGGGCTCTTTTAGTAACATTAACACTTTCGCTGAAGCAACCCTTATGCTCATTTCTTGTCTTTCAGGATTAATTCTGGGTTTTTTTTTATTTGATGAAAATGAACAACAATACACACCATGGAAACATTTTTGTTTGATATGTGTCAAGTGAGATTTTCACCTAGAACCCAAAGGGGGGGGTATTGGCACTTTTCATGGAAAAATGTGAAAATTAAAATTTCTAAAAATGACATAAATGCCTTCTAAACACCTCAAACATTCACTCTAAAACAGAAGATTGTTGTTTTTCGCAATATTTTAGAAATTTGGGCTCTTTTAGTAACATTAACACCTGGGCTGAAGAATCTTTTATGATCATTTATTGTCTTTCAGGATTAATTCTGGGTTTTTTTTGTTTATTTGATGAAAATGAACAACAATAGACACCATGGAAACATTTTTGTTTGATTTGTGTCAAGTGAGATTTTCACCTAGAACCCAAAGGGGGGGTATTGGCACTTTTCATGGAAAAATGTGAAAAATTAAAATTTCTAAAAATGACATAAATGCCTTCTAAACACCTCAAACATTCACTCTAAAACAGAAGATTGTTGTTTTTCGCAATATTTTTAGAAATTTGGGCTCTTTTAGTAACATTAACATTTGCGCTGAAACAACTTTTATGCTCATTTCTTGTCTTTCAGGATTAATTCTGGGTTTTATTTTGTTTATTTGATGAAAATGAACAACAATACACACCTTGGATACATTTTTGTTTGATTTGTGTCGAGTGAGATTTTCACCTAGAACCCAAAGGGGGGGTATTGGCACTTTTCATGGAAAAATGTAAAAAATTAAATTTTCTAAAAATGAAATTAATGCCTTATAAACACCTCAAACATTCACTCTAAAAACAGAAGATTGTTGTTTTTCGCAATATTTTTAGAAATTTGGGCTCTTTTAGTAACATTAACACTTTCGCTGAAGCAACTTTTATGCTCATTTCTTGTCTTTCAAGATTAATTCTGGGTTTTATTTTGTTTATTTGATGAAAATGAACAACAATACACCATGGAAACATTTTTGTTTGATTTGTGTCGAGTGAGATTTTCACCTAGAACCCAAAGGGGGGGGGTATTGGCACTTTTCATGGAAAAATGTGAAAAATTAAATTTTCTAAAAATGAAATTAGTGCCTTATAAAAACCTCAAACATTCACTCTAAAACAGAAGATTGTTGTTTTTCGCAATATTTTAGAAATTTGGGCTCTTTTAGTAACATTAACACTTGCGCTGAAGCATCTTTTATGATCATTTATTGTCTTTCAGGATTCATTCTGGTTTTATTTTGGTTATTTGATGAAAATGAACAACAATACACACCTTGGATACATTTTTGTTTGATTTGTGTCGAGTGAGATTTTCACCTAGAACCCAAAGGGGGGGTATTGGCACTTTTCATGGGAAATTGTAAAAAATTAAATTTTCTAAAAATGAAATAAATGCCTTCTAAACCTCAAACATTCACTCTAAAACAGAAGTTTGTTGTTTTTCGGAATATTTTTAGAAATTCCGGCTCTTTTAGTAACATTAACACTTTCGCTGAAGCAACCCTTATGCTCATTTCTTGTATTTCAGGATTAATTCTGGGTTTTATTTTGTTTATTTGATAAAAATGAACAACAATACACACCATGGGAAACATTTTTGTTTGATTTGTGTCAAGTGAGATTTTCACCTAGAACCCAAAGGGGGGGGGGTATTGGCACTTTTCATGGAAAAATGTGAAAAATTAAATTTTCTAAAAATGAAATTAGTGCCTTATAAAAACCTCAAACATTCACTCTAAAACAGAAGATTGTTGTTTTTCGCAATATTTTTAGAAATTTGGGCTCTTTTAGTAACATTAAAACCTGGGCTGAAGCATCTTTTATGATCATTTATTGTCTTTCAGGATACATTCTGGGTTTTATTTTGTTTATTTGATAAAAATGAACAACAATACACACCTTGGATACATTTTTTGTTTGATTTGTGTCGAGTAAGATTTTCACCTAGAACCCAAAGGGGGGTATTGGCACTTTTCATGGAAAAATGTGAAAAATTATATTTTCTAAAAATGAAATAAATGCCTTCTAAACACCTCAAACATTCACTCTAAAACAGAAGATTGTTGTTTTTCGCAATATTTTTAGAAATTTGGGCTCTTTTAGTAACATTAACACCTGGGCTGAAGCATCTTTTATGATCATTTATTGTCTTTCAGGATACAATCTGGGTTTTATTTTGTTTATTTGATGAAAATGAACAACAATACACACCTTGGATAAATTTTTGTTTGATTTGTGTTGAGTGAGATTTTCACCTAGAACCCAAAGGGGGGGTATTGGCACTTTTCATGGAAAAATGTGAAAAATTTAATTTTTTCTAAAATGACATAAATGCCTTCTAAACACCTCAAACATTCACTCTAAAACAGAAGATTGTTGTTTTTCGCAATATTTTTAGAAATTTGGGCTCTTTTACTAACATTAACACTTGCGCTGAAGTAACTTTTATGCTCATTTCTTGTCTTTCAGGATTAATTCTGGGTTTTTTTTGTTTATTTGATGAAAATGAACAACAATACACACCATGGAAACATTTTTGTTTGATTTGTGTTAAGTGAGATTTTCACCTAGAACCCAAAGGGGGGGGTATTGGCACTTTTCATGGAAAAATGTGAAAAATTAAAATTTCTAAAAATGACATAAATGCCTTCAAAACACCACAAACATTCACTCTAAAACAGAAGATTGTTGTTTTTCGCAATATTTTTAGAAATTTGGGCTCTTTTAGTAAAATTAACACTTGCGCTGATGCAACTTTTATGCTCATTTCTTGTCTTTCAGGATTATATCTGGGTTTTATTTTGTTTATTTGATGAAAATGAACAACAATACACACCATGGAAACATTTTTGTTTGATTTGTGTCAAGGGAGATTTTCACCTAGAACCCAAAGAGGGGGGTATTGGCACTTTTCATGGAAAAATGTGAAAAATTAAATTTTCTAAAAATGAAATAATTGCCTTATAAACACCTCAAACATTCACTCTAAATCAGCAGATTGTTGTTTTTCGCAATATTTTTAGAAATTTGGGCTCTTTTAGTAACATTAACACTAGCGCTGAAGCAACTTTTATGCTAATTTCTTGTCTTTCAGGATTAATTCTGGGTTTTATTTTGTTTATTTGATGAAAATGAACAACAATACACACCTTGGATACATTTTTAATTGATTTGTGTCGAGTTAGATTTTCACCTAGAACCCAAAGGGGGGGGTATTGGAACTTTTCATGGAAAAATGTGAAAAATTAAATTTTCTAAAAATGAAATAAATGCCTTCTAAACACCTCAAACATTCACTCTAAAACAGAAGATTGTTGTTTTTCGCAATATTTTTATAAAATTTGGGCTCTTTTAGTAACATTAACACCTGGGCTGAAGCATCTTTTATGATCATTTCTTGTCTTTCAGGATTAATTCTGGGTTTTTTTTGTTTATTTGATGAAAATGAACAACAATACACACCATGGAAACATTTTTGTTTGATTTGTGTCAAGTGAGATTTTCACCTAGAACCCAAAGGGGGGGTATTGGCGCTTTTCATGGAATAATGTGAAAAATTAAAATTTCTAAAAATGACATAAATGCCTTCTAAACACCTCAAACATTCACTCTAAAACAGAAGATTGTTGTTTTTCGCAATATTTTTAGAAATTTGGGCTCTTATAGTAACATTAACACTTGCGCTGAAGCAACTTTTATGCTCATTACTTGTCTTTCAGGATTAATTCTGGGTTTTATTTTGTTTATTTGATGAAAATGAACAACAATACACACCATGGAAACATTTTTGTTTGATTGGTGTCAAGTGAGATTTTCACCTAGAACCCATAGGGGGGGGTATTGGCACTTTTCATGGAAAAATGTGAAAAATTAAATTTTCTAAAAATGAAATAATTGCCTTATAAACACCTCAAACATTCACTCTAAAACAGCAGATTGTTGTTTTTCGCAATATTTTTAGAAATTTGGACTCTTTTAGTAACATTAACACTTGCGCTGAAGCATCTTTTATGATCATTTATTGTCTTTCAGGATTCATTCTGGGTTTTATTTTGGTTATTTAATGAAAATGAACAACAATACACACCTTGGATACATTTTTGTTTGATTTGTGTCGAGTGAGATTTTCACCTAGAACCCATAGGGGGGTATTGGCACTTTTCATGGAAAAATGTGAAAAATTAAATTTTCTAAAAATGAAATAAATGCCTTATAAACACCTCAATTATTCACTCTAAAACAGAAGATTGTTGTTTTTTGGAATACTTTTAGAAATTTGGCTCTTTTAGTAACATTAACACTTTCGCTGAAGCAACCCTTATGCTCATTTCTTGTCTTTCAGGATTAATTCTGGGTTTTATTTTGTTTATTTGATGAAAATGAACAACAATACACACCATGGAAACATTTTTGTTTGATTTGTGTCAAGTGAGATTTTCACCTAGAACCCAAAGGGGGGGGTATTGGCACTTTTCATGGAAAAATGTGAAAAATTAAAATTTCTAAAAATGACATAAATGCCTTCTAAACACCTCAAACATTCACTCTAAAACAGAAGATTGTTGTTTTTCGCAATATTTTTAGAAATTTGGGCTCTTTTAGTAACATTAACACCTGGGCTGGAGAATCTTTTATGATCATTTATTGTCTTTCAGGATTAATTCTGGGTTTTTTTTGTTTATTTGATGAAAATGAACAACAATAGACACCATGGAAACATTTTTGTTTGATTTGTGTCAAGTGAGATTTTCACCTAGAACCCAAAGGGGGGGGTATTGGCACTTTTCATGGAAAAATGTGAAAAATTAAAATTTCTAAAAATGACATAAATGCCTTCTAAACACCTCAAACATTCACTCTAAAACAGAAGATTGTTGTTTTTCGCAATATTTTTAGAAATTTGGGCTCTTTTAGTAACATTAACATTTGCGCTGAAGCAACTTTTATGCTCATTTCTTGTCTTTCAGGATTAATTCTGGGTTTTATTTTGTTTATTTGATGAAAATGAACAACAATACACACCTTGGATACATTTTTGTTTGATTTGTGTCGAGTGAGATTTTCACCTAGAACCCAAAGGGGGGGTATTGGCACTTTTCATGGAAAAATGTAAAAAATTAAATTTTCTAAAAATGAAATTAATGCCTTATAAACACCTCAAACATTCACTCTAAAAACAGAAGATTGTTGTTTTTCGCAATATTTTTAGAAATTTGGGCTCTTTTAGTAACATTAACACTTTCGCTGAAGCAACTTTTATGCTCATTTCTTGTCTTTCAAGATTAATTCTGGGTTTTATTTTGTTTATTTGATGAAAATGAACAACAATACACCATGGAAACATTTTTGTTTGATTTGTGTCGAGTGAGATTTTCACCTAGAACCCAAAGGGGGGGGGTTTTGGCACTTTTCATGGAAAAATGTGAAAAATTAAATTTTCTAAAAATGAAATTAGTGCCTTATAAAAACCTCAAACATTCACTCTAAAACAGAAGATTGTTGTTTTTCGCAATATTTTTAGAAATTTGGGCTCTTTTAGTAACATTAACACTTGCGCTGAAGCATCTTTTATGATCATTTATTGTCTTTCAGGATTCATTCTGGGTTTTATTTTGGTTATTTGATGAAAATGAACAACAATACACACCTTGGATACATTTTTGTTTGATTTGTGTCGAGTGAGATTTTCACCTAGAACCCAAAGGGGGGGTATTGGCACTTTTCATGGGAAATTGTAAAAAATTAAATTTTCTAAAAATGAAATAAATGCCTTCTAAACCTCAAACATTCACTCTAAAACAGAAGTTTGTTGTTTTTCGGAATATTTTTAGAAATTCGGGCTCTTTTAGTAACATTAACACTTTCGCTGAAGCAACCCTTATGCTCATTTCTTGTATTTCAGGATTAATTCTGGGTTTTATTTTGTTTATTTGATAAAAATGAACAACAATACACACCATGGAAACATTTTTGTTTGATTTGTGACAAGTGAGATTTTCACCTAGAACCCAAAGGGGGGGTATTGGCACTTTTCATGGGAAATTGTAAAAAATTAAATTTTCTAAAAATGAAATAAATGCCTTCTAAACCTCAAACATTCACTCTAAAACAGAAGATTGTTGTTTTTCGCAATATTTTTAGAAATTTGGGCTCTTTTAGTAACATTAACACTTGCGCTGAAGCAACTTTTATGCTAATTTCTTGTCTTTCAGGATTAATTCTGGGTTTTATTTTGTTTATTTGATGAAAATGAACAACAATACACACCTTGGATACATTTTTAATTGATTTGTGTCTAGTTAGATTTTCACCTAGAACCCAAAGGGGGGGGTATTGGAACTTTTCATGGAAAAATGTGAAAAATTAAATTTTCTAAAAATGAAATAAATGCCTTCTAAACACCTCAAACATTCACTCTAAAACAGAAGATTGTTGTTTTTCGGAATACTTTTAGAAATTTGGGCTCTTTTAGTAACATTAACACTTTCGCTGAAGCAACCCTTATGCTCATTTCTTGTCTTTCAGGATTAATTCTGGGTTTTATTTTGTTTATTTGATGAAAATGAACAACAATACACACCATGGAAACATTTTTGTTTGATTTGTGTCAAGTGAGATTTTCACCTAGAACCCAAAGGGGGGGGTTTTGGATATTTTCATGGAAAAATGTGAAAAATTAAATTTTCTAAAAATGATATAAATGCCTTCTAAACACCTCAAACATTCACTCTTAAACAGAAGATTGTTTTTTTTCGCAATATTTTTAGAAATTTGGGCTCTTTTAGTATCATTAACACCTGGGCTGAAGCATCTTTTATGATCATTTCTTGTCTTTCAGGATTAATTCTGGGTTTTTTTTTGTTTATTTGATGAAAATGAACAACAATACACACCATGGAAACATTTTTGTTTGATTTGTGTCAAGTGAGATTTTCACCTAGAACCCATAGGGGGGGGTATTGGCACTTTTCATGGAAAAATGTGAAAAATTAAATTTTCTAAAAATGAAATAATTGCCTTATAAACACCGCAAACATTCACTCTAAAACAGCAGATTGTTGTTTTTCGCAATATTTTTAGAAATTTGGGCTCTTTTAGTAACATTAACACTTGCGCTGAAGCATCTTTTATGATCATTTATTGTCTTTCAGGATTCATTCTGGGTTTTATTTTGGTTATTTGATGAAAATGAACAACAATACACACCTTGGATACATTTTTGTTTGATTTGTGTCGAGTGAGATTTTCACCTAGAACCCATAGGGGGGTATTGGCACTTTTCATCAAAAGAAAATGTGAAAAATTAAATTTTCTAAAAATGAAATAAATGCCTTATAAACACCTCAAACATTCACTCTAAAACAGCAGATTGTTGTTTTTCGCAATATTTTTAGAAATTTGGGCTCTTTTAGTAACATTAACACTTGCGCTGAAGCAACTTTTATGCTAATTTCTTGTCTTTCAGGATTAATTCTGGGTTTTATTTTGTTTATTTGATGAAAATGAACAACAATACACACCTTGGATACATTTTTAATTGATTTGTGTCTAGTTAGATTTTCACCTAGAACCCAAAGGGGGGGTATTGGAACTTTTCATGGAAAAATGTGAAAAATTAAATTTTCTAAAAATGAAATAAATGCCTTCTAAACACCTCAAACATTCACTCTAAAACAGAAGATTGTTGTTTTTCGGAATACTTTTAGAAATTTGGGCTCTTTTAGTAACATTAACACTTTCGCTGAAGCAACCCTTATGCTCATTTCTTGTCTTTCAGGATTAATTCTGGGTTTTTTTTTTATTTGATGAAAATGAACAACAATACACACCATGGAAACATTTTTGTTTGATATGTGTCAAGTGAGATTTTCACCTAGAACCCAAAGGGGGGGGTATTGGCACTTTTCATGGAAAAATGTGAAAAATTAAAATTTCTAAAAATGACATAAATGCCTTCTAAACACCTCAAACATTCACTCTAAAACAGAAGATTGTTGTTTTTCGCAATATTTTTAGAAATTTGGGCTCTTTTAGTAACATTAACACCTGGGCTGAAGAATCTTTTATGATCATTTATTGTCTTTCAGGATTAATTCTGGGTTTTTTTTGTTTATTTGATGAAAATGAACAACAATAGACACCATGGAAACATTTTTGTTTGATTTGTGTCAAGTGAGATTTTCACCTAGAACCCAAAGGGGGGGGTATTGGCACTTTTCATGGAAAAATGTAAAAAATTAAATTTTCTAAAAATGAAATTAATGCCTTATAAACACCTCAAACATTCACTCTAAAAACAGAAGATTGTTGTTTTTCGCAATATTTTTAGAAATTTGGGCTCTTTTAGTAACATTAACACTTTCGCTGAAGCAACTTTTATGCTCATTTCTTGTCTCTTTCAAGATTAATTCTGGGTTTTATTTTGTTTATTTGATGAAAATGAAAAACAATACACCATGGAAACATTTTTGTTTGATTTGTGTCGAGTGAGATTTTCACCTAGAACCCAAAGGGGGGGGGTATTGGCACTTTTCATGGAAAAATGTGAAAAATTAAATTTTCTAAAAATGAAATTAGTGCCTTATAAAAACCTCAAACATTCACTCTAAAACAGAAGATTGTTGTTTTTCGCAATATTTTTAGAAATTTGGGCTCTTTTAGTAACATTAAACACTTGCGCTGAAGCATCTTTTATGATCATTTATTGTCTTTCAGGATTCATTCTGGGTTTTATTTTGGTTATTTGATGAAAATGAACAACAATACACACCTTGGATACATTTTTGTTTGATTTGTGTCGAGTGAGATTTTCACCTAGAACCCAAAGGGGGGGTATTGGCACTTTTCATGGGAAATTGTAAAAAATTAAATTTTCTAAAAATGAAATAAATGCCTTCTAAACCTCAAACATTCACTCTAAAACAGAAGTTTGTTGTTTTTCGGAATATTTTTAGAAATTCCGGCTCTTTTAGTAACATTAACACTTTCGCTGAAGCAACCCTTATGATCATTTATTGTCTTTCAGGATTCATTCTGGGTTTTATTTTGGTTATTTAATGAAAATGAACAACAATACACACCTTGGATACATTTTTGTTTGATTTGTGTCGAGTGAGATTTTCACCTAGAACCCATAGGGGGGTATTGGCACTTTTCATGGAAAAATGTGAAAAATTAAATTTTCTAAAAATGAAATAAATGCCTTATAAACACCTCAATTATTCACTCTAAAACAGAAGATTGTTGTTTTTTGGAATACTTTTAGAAATTTGGCTCTTTTAGTAACATTAACACTTTCGCTGAAGCAACCCTTATGCTCATTTCTTGTCTTTCAGGATTAATTCTGGGTTTTATTTTGTTTATTTGATGAAAATGAACAACAATACACACCATGGAAACATTTTTGTTTGATTTGTGTCAAGTGAGATTTTCACCTAGAACCCAAAGGGGGGGGTATTGGCACTTTTCATGGAAAAATGTGAAAAATTAAAATTTCTAAAAATGACATAAATGCCTTCTAAACACCTCAAACATTCACTCTAAAACAGAAGATTGTTGTTTTTCGCAATATTTTTAGAAATTTGGGCTCTTTTAGTAACATTAACACCTGGGCTGGAGAATCTTTTATGATCATTTATTGTCTTTCAGGATTAATTCTGGGTTTTTTTTGTTTATTTGATGAAAATGAACAACAATAGACACCATGGAAACATTTTTGTTTGATTTGTGTCAAGTGAGATTTTCACCTAGAACCCAAAGGGGGGGTATTGGCACTTTTCATGGAAAAATGTGAAAAATTAAAATTTCTAAAAATGACATAAATGCCTTCTAAACACCTCAAACATTCACTCTAAAACAGAAGATTGTTGTTTTTCGCAATATTTTAGAAATTTGGGCTCTTTTAGTAACATTAACATTTGCGCTGAAGCAACTTTTATGCTCATTTCTTGTCTTTCAGGATTAATTCTGGGTTTTATTTTGTTTATTTGATGAAAATGAACAACAATACACACCTTGGATACATTTTTGTTTGATTTGTGTCGAGTGAGATTTTCACCTAGAACCCAAAGGGGGGGTATTGGCACTTTTCATGGAAAAATGTAAAAAATTAAATTTTCTAAAAATGAAATTAATGCCTTATAAACACCTCAAACATTCACTCTAAAAACAGAAGATTGTTGTTTTTCGCAATATTTTTAGAAATTTGGGCTCTTTAGTAACATTAACACTTTCGCTGAAGCAACTTTTATGCTCATTTCTTGTCTTTCAAGATTAATTCTGGGTTTTATTTTGTTTATTTGATGAAAATGAACAACAATACACCATGGAAACATTTTTGTTTGATTTGTGTCGAGTGAGATTTTCACCTAGAACCCAAAGGGGGGGGGTTTTGGCACTTTTCATGGAAAAATGTGAAAAATTAAATTTTCTAAAAATGAAATTAGTGCCTTATAAAAACCTCAAACATTCACTCTAAAACAGAAGATTGTTGTTTTTCGCAATATTTTTAGAAATTTGGGCTCTTTTAGTAACATTAACACTTGCGCTGAAGCATCTTTTATGATCATTTATTGTCTTTCAGGATTCATTCTGGGTTTTATTTTGGTTATTTGATGAAAATGAACAACAATACACACCTTGGATACATTTTTGTTTGATTTGTGTCGAGTGAGATTTTCACCTAGAACCCAAAGGGGGGGTATTGGCACTTTTCATGGGAAATTGTAAAAAATTAAATTTTCTAAAAATGAAATAAATGCCTTCTAAACCTCAAACATTCACTCTAAAACAGAAGTTTGTTGTTTTTCGGAATATTTTTAGAAATTCGGGCTCTTTTAGTAACATTAACACTTTCGCTGAAGCAACCCTTATGCTCATTTCTTGTATTTCAGGATTAATTCTGGGTTTTATTTTGTTTATTTGATAAAAATGAACAACAATACACACCATGGAAACATTTTTGTTTGATTTGTGACAAGTGAGATTTTCACCTAGAACCCAAAGGGGGGGTATTGGCACTTTTCATGGGAAATTGTAAAAAATTAAATTTTCTAAAAATGAAATAAATGCCTTCTAAACCTCAAACATTCACTCTAAAACAGAAGATTGTTGTTTTTCGCAATATTTTTAGAAATTTGGGCTCTTTTAGTAACATTAACACTTGCGCTGAAGCAACTTTTATGCTAATTTCTTGTCTTTCAGGATTAATTCTGGGTTTTATTTTGTTTATTTGATGAAAATGAACAACAATACACACCTTGGATACATTTTTAATTGATTTGTGTCTAGTTAGATTTTCACCTAGAACCCAAAGGGGGGGGTATTGGAACTTTTCATGGAAAAATGTGAAAAATTAAATTTTCTAAAAATGAAATAAATGCCTTCTAAACACCTCAAACATTCACTCTAAAACAGAAGATTGTTGTTTTTCGGAATACTTTTAGAAATTTGGGCTCTTTTAGTAACATTAACACTTTCGCTGAAGCAACCCTTATGCTCATTTCTTGTCTTTCAGGATTAATTCTGGGTTTTATTTTGTTTATTTGATGAAAATGAACAACAATACACACCATGGAAACATTTTTGTTTGATTTGTGTCAAGTGAGATTTTCACCTAGAACCCAAAGGGGGGGGTTTTGGATATTTTCATGGAAAAATGTGAAAAATTAAATTTTCTAAAAATGATATAAATGCCTTCTAAACACCTCAAACATTCACTCTTAAACAGAAGATTGTTTTTTTTCGCAATATTTTTAGAAATTTGGGCTCTTTTAGTATCATTAACACCTGGGCTGAAGCATCTTTTATGATCATTTCTTGTCTTTCAGGATTAATTCTGGGTTTTTTTTGTTTATTTGATGAAAATGAACAACAATACACACCATGGAAACATTTTTGTTTGATTTGTGTCAAGTGAGATTTTCACCTAGAACCCATAGGGGGGGGTATTGGCACTTTTCATGGAAAAATGTGAAAAATTAAATTTTCTAAAAATGAAATAATTGCCTTATAAACACCGCAAACATTCACTCTAAAACAGCAGATTGTTGTTTTTCGCAATATTTTTAGAAATTTGGGCTCTTTTAGTAACATTAACACTTGCGCTGAAGCATCTTTTATGATCATTTATTGTCTTTCAGGATTCATTCTGGGTTTTATTTTGGTTATTTGATGAAAATGAACAACAATACACACCTTGGATACATTTTTGTTTGATTTGTGTCGAGTGAGATTTTCACCTAGAACCCATAGGGGGGTATTGGCACTTTTCATCAAAAGAAAATGTGAAAAATTAAATTTTCTAAAAATGAAATAAATGCCTTATAAACACCTCAAACATTCACTCTAAAACAGCAGATTGTTGTTTTTTCGCAATATTTTTAGAAATTTGGGCTCTTTTAGTAACATTAACACTTGCGCTGAAGCAACTTTTATGCTAATTTCTTGTCTTTCAGGATTAATTCTGGGTTTTATTTTGTTTATTTGATGAAAATGAACAACAATACACACCTTGGATACATTTTTAATTGATTTGTGTCTAGTTAGATTTTCACCTAGAACCCAAAGGGGGGGTATTGGAACTTTTCATGGAAAAATGTGAAAAATTAAATTTTCTAAAAATGAAATAAATGCCTTCTAAACACCTCAAACATTCACTCTAAAACAGAAGATTGTTGTTTTTCGGAATACTTTTAGAAATTTGGGCTCTTTTAGTAACATTAACACTTTCGCTGAAGCAACCCTTATGCTCATTTCTTGTCTTTCAGGATTAATTCTGGGTTTTTTTTTTATTTGATGAAAATGAACAACAATACACACCATGGAAACATTTTTGTTTGATATGTGTCAAGTGAGATTTTCACCTAGAACCCAAAGGGGGGGGTATTGGCACTTTTCATGGAAAAATGTGAAAAATTAAAATTTCTAAAAATGACATAAATGCCTTCTAAACACCTCAAACATTCACTCTAAAACAGAAGATTGTTGTTTTTCGCAATATTTTTAGAAATTTGGGCTCTTTTAGTAACATTAACACCTGGGCTGAAGAATCTTTTATGATCATTTATTGTCTTTCAGGATTAATTCTGGGTTTTTTTTGTTTATTTGATGAAAATGAACAACAATAGACACCATGGAAACATTTTTGTTTGATTTGTGTCAAGTGAGATTTTCACCTAGAACCCAAAGGGGGGGGTATTGGCACTTTTCATGGAAAAATGTAAAAAATTAAATTTTCTAAAAATGAAATTAATGCCTTATAAACACCTCAAACATTCACTCTAAAAACAGAAGATTGTTGTTTTTCGCAATATTTTTAGAAATTTGGGCTCTTTTAGTAACATTAACACTTTCGCTGAAGCAACTTTTATGCTCATTTCTTGTCTTTCAAGATTAATTCTGGGTTTTATTTTGTTTATTTGATGAAAATGAAAAACAATACACCATGGAAACATTTTTGTTTGATTTGTGTCGAGTGAGATTTTCACCTAGAACCCAAAGGGGGGGGGTATTGGCACTTTTCATGGAAAAATGTGAAAAATTAAATTTTCTAAAAATGAAATTAGTGCCTTATAAAAACCTCAAACATTCACTCTAAAACAGAAGATTGTTGTTTTTCGCAATATTTTTAGAAATTTGGGCTCTTTTAGTAACATTAACACTTGCGCTGAAGCATCTTTTATGATCATTTATTGTCTTTCAGGATTCATTCTGGGTTTTATTTTGGTTATTTGATGAAAATGAACAACAATACACACCTTGGATACATTTTTGTTTGATTTGTGTCGAGTGAGATTTTCACCTAGAACCCAAAGGGGGGGTATTGGCACTTTTCATGGGAAATTGTAAAAAATTAAATTTTCTAAAAATGAAATAAATGCCTTCTAAACCTCAAACATTCACTCTAAAACAGAAGTTTGTTGTTTTTCGGAATATTTTTAGAAATTCCGGCTCTTTTAGTAACATTAACACTTTCGCTGAAGCAACCCTTATGCTCATTTCTTGTATTTCAGGATTAATTCTGGGTTTTATTTTGTTTATTTGATAAAAATGAACAACAATACACACCATGGAAACATTTTTGTTTGATTTGTGTCAAGTGAGATTTTCACCTAGAACCCAAAGGGGGGGGGTATTGGCACTTTTCATGGAAAAATGTGAAAAATTAAATTTTCTAAAAATGAAATTAGTGCCTTATAAAAACCTCAAACATTCACTCTAAAACAGAAGATTGTTGTTTTTCGCAATATTTTTAGAAATTTGGGCACTTTTAGTAACATTAAAACCTGGGCTGAAGCATCTTTTATGATCATTTATTGTCTTTCAGGATACATTCTGGGTTTTATTTTGTTTATTTGATAAAAATGAACAACAATACACACCTTGGATACATTTTTGTTTGATTTGTGTCGAGTAAGATTTTCACCTAGAACCCAAAGGGGGGGTATTGGCACTTTTCATGGAAAAATGTGAAAAATTATATTTTCTAAAAATGAAATAAATGCCTTCTAAACACCTCAAACATTCACTCTAAAACAGAAGATTGTTGTTTTTCGCAATATTTTTAGAAATTTGGGCTCTTTTAGTAACATTAACACCTGGGCTGAAGCATCTTTTATGATCATTTATTGTCTTTCAGGATACAATCTGGGTTTTATTTTGTTTATTTGATGAAAATGAACAACAATACACACCTTGGATAAATTTTTGTTTGATTTGTGTTGAGTGAGATTTTCACCTAGAACCCAAAGGGGGGTATTGGCACTTTTCATGGAAAAATGTGAAAAATTTAATTTTTTCTAAAAATGACATAAATGCCTTCTAAACACCTCAAACATTCACTCTAAAACAGAAGATTGTTGTTTTTCGCAATATTTTTAGAAATTTGGGCTCTTTTACTAACATTAACACTTGCGCTGAAGTAACTTTTATGCTCATTTCTTGTCTTTCAGGATTAATTCTGGGTTTTTTTTGTTTATTTGATGAAAATGAACAACAATACACACCATGGAAACATTTTTGTTTGATTTGTGTTAAGTGAGATTTTCACCTAGAACCCAAAGGGGGGGGTATTGGCACTTTTCATGGAAAAATGTGAAAAATTAAAATTTCTAAAAATGACATAAATGCCTTCAAAACACCACAAACATTCACTCTAAAACAGAAGATTGTTGTTTTTCGCAATATTTTTAGAAATTTGGGCTCTTTTAGTAAAATTAACACTTGCGCTGATGCAACTTTTATGCTCATTTCTTGTCTTTCAGGATTATATCTGGGTTTTATTTTGTTTATTTGATGAAAATGAACAACAATACACACCATGGAAACATTTTTGTTTGATTTGTGTCAAGGGAGATTTTCACCTAGAACCCAAAGAGGGGGGTATTGGCACTTTTCATGGAAAAATGTGAAAAATTAAATTTTCTAAAAATGAAATAATTGCCTTATAAACACCTCAAACATTCACTCTAAATCAGCAGATTGTTGTTTTTCGCAATATTTTTAGAAATTTGGGCTCTTTTAGTAACATTAACACTAGCGCTGAAGCAACTTTTATGCTAATTTCTTGTCTTTCAGGATTAATTCTGGGTTTTATTTTGTTTATTTGATGAAAATGAACAACAATACACACCTTGGATACATTTTTAATTGATTTGTGTCGAGTTAGATTTTCACCTAGAACCCAAAGGGGGGGGTATTGGAACTTTTCATGGAAAAATGTGAAAAATTAAATTTTCTAAAAATGAAATAAATGCCTTCTAAACACCTCAAACATTCACTCTAAAACAGAAGATTGTTGTTTTTCGCAATATTTTTATAAAATTTGGGCTCTTTTAGTAACATTAACACCTGGGCTGAAGCATCTTTTATGATCATTTCTTGTCTTTCAGGATTAATTCTGGGTTTTTTTTGTTTATTTGATGAAAATGAACAACAATACACACCATGGAAACATTTTTGTTTGATTTGTGTCAAGTGAGATTTTCACCTAGAACCCAAAGGGGGGGGTATTGGCGCTTTTCATGGAATAATGTGAAAAATTAAAATTTCTAAAAATGACATAAATGCCTTCTAAACACCTCAAACATTCACTCTAAAACAGAAGATTGTTGTTTTTCGCAATATTTTTAGAAATTTGGGCTCTTATAGTAACATTAACACTTGCGCTGAAGCAACTTTTATGCTCATTACTTGTCTTTCAGGATTAATTCTGGGTTTTATTTTGTTTATTTGATGAAAATGAACAACAATACACACCATGGAAACATTTTTGTTTGATTGGTGTCAAGTGAGATTTTCACCTAGAACCCATAGGGGGGGGTATTGGCACTTTTCATGGAAAAATGTGAAAAATTAAATTTTCTAAAAATGAAATAATTGCCTTATAAACACCTCAAACATTCACTCTAAAACAGCAGATTGTTGTTTTTTCGCAATATTTTTAGAAATTTGGACTCTTTTAGTAACATTAACACTTGCGCTGAAGCATCTTTTATGATCATTTATTGTCTTTCAGGATTCATTCTGGGTTTTATTTTGGTTATTTAATGAAAATGAACAACAATACACACCTTGGATACATTTTTGTTTGATTTGTGTCGAGTGAGATTTTCACCTAGAACCCATAGGGGGGTATTGGCACTTTTCATGGAAAAATGTGAAAAATTAAATTTTCTAAAAATGAAATAAATGCCTTATAAACACCTCAATTATTCACTCTAAAACAGAAGATTGTTGTTTTTTGGAATACTTTTAGAAATTTGGCTCTTTTAGTAACATTAACACTTTCGCTGAAGCAACCCTTATGCTCATTTCTTGTCTTTCAGGATTAATTCTGGGTTTTATTTTGTTTATTTGATGAAAATGAACAACAATACACACCATGGAAACATTTTTGTTTGATTTGTGTCAAGTGAGATTTTCACCTAGAACCCAAAGGGGGGGGTATTGGCACTTTTCATGGAAAAATGTGAAAAATTAAAATTTCTAAAAATGACATAAATGCCTTCTAAACACCTCAAACATTCACTCTAAAACAGAAGATTGTTGTTTTTCGGAATACTTTTAGAAATTTGGGCTCTTTTAGTAACATTAACACCTGGGCTGAAGAATCTTTTATGATCATTTATTGTCTTTCAGGATTAATTCTGGGTTTTTTTTGTTTATTTGATGAAAATGAACAACAATAGACACCATGGAAACATTTTTGTTTGATTTGTGTCAAGTGAGATTTTCACCTAGAACCCAAAGGGGGGGGTATTGGCACTTTTCATGGAAAAATGTGAAAAATTAAAATTTCTAAAAATGACATAAATGCCTTCTAAACACCTCAAACATTCACTCTAAAACAGAAGATTGTTGTTTTTCGCAATATTTTTAGAAATTTGGGCTCTTTTAGTAACATTAACATTTGCGCTGAAGCAACTTTTATGCTCATTTCTTGTCTTTCAGGATTAATTCTGGGTTTTATTTTGTTTATTTGATGAAAATGAACAACAATACACACCTTGGATACATTTTTGTTTGATTTGTGTCGAGTGAGATTTTCACCTAGAACCCAAAGGGGGGGTATTGGCACTTTTCATGGAAAAATGTAAAAAATTAAATTTTCTAAAAATGAAATTAATGCCTTATAAACACCTCAAACATTCACTCTAAAAACAGAAGATTGTTGTTTTTCGCAATATTTTTAGAAATTTGGGCTCTTTTAGTAACATTAACACTTTCGCTGAAGCAACTTTTATGCTCATTTCTTGTCTTTCAAGATTAATTCTGGGTTTTATTTTGTTTATTTGATGAAAATGAACAACAATACACCATGGAAACATTTTTGTTTGATTTGTGTCGAGTGAGATTTTCACCTAGAACCCAAAGGGGGGGGGTTTTGGCACTTTTCATGGAAAAATGTGAAAAATTAAATTTTCTAAAAATGAAATTAGTGCCTTATAAAAACCTCAAACATTCACTCTAAAACAGAAGATTGTTGTTTTTCGCAATATTTTTAGAAATTTGGGCTCTTTTAGTAACATTAACACTTGCGCTGAAGCATCTTTTATGATCATTTATTGTCTTTCAGGATTCATTCTGGGTTTTATTTTGGTTATTTGATGAAAATGAACAACAATACACACCTTGGATACATTTTTGTTTGATTTGTGTCGAGTGAGATTTTCACCTAGAACCCAAAGGGGGGGTATTGGCACTTTTCATGGGAAATTGTAAAAAATTAAATTTTCTAAAAATGAAATAAATGCCTTCTAAACCTCAAACATTCACTCTAAAACAGAAGTTTGTTGTTTTTCGGAATATTTTTAGAAATTCGGGCTCTTTTAGTAACATTAACACTTTCGCTGAAGCAACCCTTATGCTCATTTCTTGTATTTCAGGATTAATTCTGGGTTTTATTTTGTTTATTTGATAAAAATGAACAACAATACACACCATGGAAACATTTTTGTTTGATTTGTGACAAGTGAGATTTTCACCTAGAACCCAAAGGGGGGGTATTGGCACTTTTCATGGAAAAATGTGAAAAATTAAATTTTCTAAAAATGAAATTAGTGCCTTATAAAAACCTCAAACATTCACTCTAAAACAGAAGATTGTTGTTTTTCGCAATATTTTTAGAAATTTGGGCTCTTTTAGTAACATTAAAACCTGGGCTGAAGCATCTTTTATGATCATTTATTGTCTTTCAGGATACATTCTGGGTTTTATTTTGTTTATTTGATAAAAATGAACAACAATACACACCTTGGATACATTTTTGTTTGATTTGTGTCGAGTAAGATTTTCACCTAGAACCCAAAGGGGGGGTATTGGCACTTTTCATGGAAAAATGTGAAAAATTATATTTTCTAAAAATGAAATAAATGCCTTCTAAACACCTCAAACATTCACTCTAAAACAGAAGATTGTTGTTTTTCGCAATATTTTTAGAAATTTGGGCTCTTTTAGTAACATTAACACCTGGGCTGAAGCATCTTTTATGATCATTTATTGTATTTCAGGATACAATCTGGGTTTTATTTTGTTTATTTGATGAAAATGAACAACAATACACACCTTGGATAAATTTTTGTTTGATTTGTGTTGAGTGAGATTTTCACCTAGAACCCAAAGGGGGGGTATTGGCACTTTTCATGGAAAAATGTGAAAAATTTAATTTTTTCTAAAAATGACATAAATGCCTTCTAAACACCTCAAACATTCACTCTAAAACAGAAGATTGTTGTTTTTCGCAATATTTTTAGAAATTTGGGCTCTTTTACTAACATTAACACTTGCGCTGAAGTAACTTTTATGCTCATTTCTTGTCTTTCAGGATTAATTCTGGGTTTTTTTTGTTTATTTGATGAAAATGAACAACAATACACACCATGGAAACATTTTTGTTTGATTTGTGTTAAGTGAGATTTTCACCTAGAACCCAAAGGGGGGTATTGGCACTTTTCATGGAAAAATGTGAAAAATTAAAATTTCTAAAAATGACATAAATGCCTTCTAAACACCACAAACATTCACTCTAAAACAGAAGATTGTTGTTTTTCGCAATATTTTTAGAAATTTGGGCTCTTTTAGTAAAATTAACACTTGCGCTGATGCAACTTTTATGCTCATTTCTTGTCTTTCAGGATTATATCTGGGTTTTATTTTGTTTATTTGATGAAAATGAACAACAATACACACCATGGAAACATTTTTGTTTGATTTGTGTCAAGGGAGATTTTCACCTAGAACCCAAAGAGGGGGGTATTGGCACTTTTCATGGAAAAATGTGAAAAATTAAATTTTCTAAAAATGAAATAATTGCCTTATAAACACCTCAAACATTCACTCTAAATCAGCAGATTGTTGTTTTTCGCAATATTTTTAGAAATTTGGGCTCTTTTAGTAACATTAACACTTGCGCTGAACCATCTTTTATGATCATTTATTGTCTTTCAGGATTCATTCTGGGTTTTATTTTGGTTATTTGATGAAAATGAACAACAATACACACCTTGGATACATTTTTGTTTGATTTGTCTCGAGTGAGATTTTCACCTAGAACCCAAAGGGGGGTATTGGCCCTTTTCATTAAAAAAAATGTGAAAAATTAAATTTTCTAAAAATGAAATAAATGCCTTATAAACACCTCAATTATTCACTCTAAAACAGAAGATTGTTGTTTTTTCGCAATATTTTTAGAAATTTGGGCTCTTTTAGTAACATTAACACTAGCGCTGAAGCAACTTTTATGCTAATTTCTTGTCTTTCAGGATTAATTCTGGGTTTTATTTTGTTTATTTGATGAAAATGAACAACAATACACACCTTGGATACATTTTTAATTGATTTGTGTCGAGTTAGATTTTCACCTAGAACCCAAAGGGGGGGGGTATTGGAACTTTTCATGGAAAAATGTGAAAAATTAAATTTTCTAAAAATGAAATAAATGCCTTCTAAACACCTCAAACATTCACTCTAAAACAGAAGATTGTTGTTTTTCGCAATATTTTTATAAAATTTGGGCTCTTTTAGTAACATTAACACCTGGGCTGAAGCATCTTTTATGATCATTTCTTGTCTTTCAGGATTAATTCTGGGTTTTTTTTTGTTTATTTGATGAAAATGAACAACAATACACACCATGGAAACATTTTTGTTTGATTTGTGTCAAGTGAGATTTTCACCTAGAACCCAAAGGGGGGGTATTGGCACTTTTCATGGAAAAATGTGAAAAATTAAAATTTCTAAAAATGACATAAATGCCTTCTAAACACCTCAAACATTCACTCTAAAACAGAAGATTGTTGTTTTTCGCAATATTTTTAGAAATTTGGGCTCTTATAGTAACATTAACACTTGCGCTGAAGCAACTTTTATGCTCATTACTTGTCTTTCAGGATTAATTCTGGGTTTTATTTTGTTTATTTGATGAAAATGAACAACAATACACACCATGGAAACATTTTTGTTTGATTGGTGTCAAGTGAGATTTTCACCTAGAACCCATAGGGGGGGGTATTGGCACTTTTCATGGAAATATGTGAAAAATTAAATTTTCTAAAAATGAAATAATTGCCTTATAAACACCTCAAACATTCACTCTAAAACAGCAGATTGTTGTTTTTCGCAATATTTTTAGAAATTTGGACTCTTTTAGTAACATTAACACTTGCGCTGAAGCATCTTTTATGATCATTTATTGTCTTTCAGGATTCATTCTGGGTTTTATTTTGGTTATTTAATGAAAATGAACAACAATACACACCTTGGATACATTTTTGTTTGATTTGTGTCGAGTGAGATTTTAACCTAGAACCCATAGGGGGGTATTGGCACTTTTCATGGAAAAATGTGAAAAATTAAATTTTCTAAAAATGAAATAAATGCCTTATAAACACCTCAATTATTCACTCTAAAACAGAAGATTGTTGTTTTTTGGAATACTTTTAGAAATTTGGGCTCTTTTAGTAACATTAACACTTTCGCTGAAGCAACCCTTATGCTCATTTCTTGTCTTTCAGGATTAATTCTGGGTTTTATTTTGTTTATTTGATGAAAATGAACAACAATACACACCATGGAAACATTTTTGTTTGATTTGTGTCAAGTGAGATTTTCACCTAGAACCCAAAGGGGGGGGGTATTGGCACTTCTCATGGAAAAATGTGAAAAATTAAATTTTCTAAAAATGAAATAAATGGCTTCTAAACACCTCAAACATTCACTCTAAGACAGAAGATTGTTGTTTTTCGCAATATTTTTAGAAATTTGAATTCTTTTAGTAACATTAACACTTGCGCTGAAGCATCTTTTATGTCAATTTCTTGTCTTTCAGGATTAATTCTGGGTTTTATTTTGTTTATTTGATGAAAATGAACAAAAATACACACCTTGGAAACATTTTTGTTTGATTTGTATCGAGTGAGATTTTCACCTAGAACCCAAAGGGGGGGTATTGGCACTTTTCATGGAAAAATGTAAAAAATTAAATTTTCTAAAAATGAAATTAATGCCTTATAAACACCTCAAACATTCACTCTAAAAACAGAAGATTGTTGTTTTTCGCAATATTTTTAGAAATTTGGGCTCTTTTAGTAACATTAACACTTTCGCTGAAGCAACTTTTATGCTCATTTCTTGTCTTTCAAGATTAATTCTGGGTTTTATTTTGTTTATTTGATGAAAATGAACAACAATACACCATGGAAACATTTTTGTTTGATTTGTGTCGAGTGAGATTTTCACCTAGAACCCAAAGGGGGGGGGGTATTGGCACTTTTCATGGAAAAATGTGAAAAAATTAATTTTCTAAAAATGAAATTAGTGCCTTATAAAAACCTCAAACATTCACTCTAAAACAGAAGATTGTTGTTTTTCGCAATATTTTTAGAAATTTGGGCTCTTTTAGTAACATTAACACTTGCGCTGAAGCATCTTTTATGATCATTTATTGTCTTTCAGGATTCATTCTGGGTTTTATTTTGGTTATTTGATGAAAATGAACAACAATACACACCTTGGATACATTTTTGTTTGATTTGTGTCGAGTGAGATTTTCACCTAGAACCCAAAGGGGGGGTATTGGCACTTTTCATGGGAAATTGTAAAAAATTAAATTTTCTAAAAATGAAATAAATGCCTTCTAAACCTCAAACATTCACTCTAAAACAGAAGTTTGCTGTTTTTCGGAATATTTTTAGAAATTCGGGCTCTTTTAGTAACATTAACACTTTCGCTGAAGCAACCCTTATGCTCATTTCTTGTCTTTCAGGATTAATTCTGGGTTTTATTTTGTTTATTTGATAAAAATGAACAACAATACACACCATGGAAACATTTTTGTTTGATTTGTGTCAAGTGAGATTTTCACCTAGAACCCAAAGGGGGGGGGTATTGGCACTTTTCATGGAAAAATGTGAAAAATTAAATTTTCTAAAAATGAAATTAGTGCCTTATAAAAACCTCAAACATTCACTCTAAAACAGAAGATTGTTGTTTTTCGCAATATTTTTAGAAATATGGGTTCTTTTAGTAACATTAAAACCTGGGCTGAAGCATCTTTTATGCTCATTTATTGTCTTTCAGGATACATTCTGGGTTTTATTTTGTTTATTTGATAAAAATGAACAACAATACACACCTTGGATACATTTTTGTTTGATTTGTGTCGAGTAAGATTTTCACCTAGAACCCAAAGGGGGGGTATTGGCACTTTTCATGGAAAAATGTGAAAAATTATATTTTCTAAAAATGAAATAAATGCCTTCTAAACACCTCAAACATTCACTCTAAAACAGAAGATTGTTGTTTTTCGCAATATTTTTAGAAATTTGGGCTCTTTTAGTAACATTAACACCTGGGCTGAAGCATCTTTTATGATCATTTATTGTCTTTCAGGATTAATTCTGGGTTTTTTTTGTTTATTTGATGAAAATGAACAACAATACACACCATGGAAACATTTTTGTTTGATTTGTGTCAAGTGAGATTTTCACCTAGAACCCAAAGGGGGGGTATTGGCACTTTTCATGGAAAAATGTGAAAAATTAAAATTTCTAAAAATGACATAAATGCCTTCTAAACACCTCAAACATTCACTCTAAAACAGAAGATTGTTGTTTTTCGCAATATTTTTAGAAATTTGGGCTCTTATAGTAACATTAACACTTGCGCTGAAGCAACTTTTATGCTCATTACTTGTCTTTCAGGAGTATTCTGGGTTTTATTTTGTTTATTTGATGAAAATGAACAACAATACACACCATGGAAACATTTTTGTTTGATTGGTGTCAAGTGAGATTTTCACCTAGAACCCATAGGGGGGGGTATTGGCACTTTTCATGGAAATATGTGAAAAATTAAATTTTCTAAAAATGAAATAATTGCCTTATAAACACCTCAAACATTCACTCTAAAACAGCAGATTGTTGTTTTTCGCAATATTTTTAGAAATTTGGACTCTTTTAGTAACATTAACACTTGCGCTGAAGCATCTTTTATGATCATTTATTGTCTTTCAGGATTCATTCTGGGTTTTATTTTGGTTATTTAATGAAAATGAACAACAATACACACCTTGGATACATTTTTGTTTGATTTGTGTCGAGTGAGATTTTAACCTAGAACCCATAGGGGGGTATTGGCACTTTTCATGGAAAAATGTGAAAAATTAAATTTTCTAAAAATGAAATAAATGCCTTATAAACACCTCAATTATTCACTCTAAAACAGAAGATTGTTGTTTTTTGGAATACTTTTAGAAATTTGGGCTCTTTTAGTAACATTAACACTTTCGCTGAAGCAACCCTTATGCTCATTTCTTGTCTTTCAGGATTAATTCTGGGTTTTATTTTGTTTATTTGATGAAAATGAACAACAATACACACCATGGAAACATTTTTGTTTGATTTGTGTCAAGTGAGATTTTCACCTAGAACCCAAAAGGGGGGGGTATTGGCACTTCTCATGGAAAAATGTGAAAAATTAAATTTTCTAAAAATGAAATAAATGGCTTCTAAACACCTCAAACATTCACTCTAAGACAGAAGATTGTTGTTTTTCGCAATATTTTTAGAAATTTGAATTCTTTTAGTAACATTAACACTTGCGCTGAAGCATCTTTTATGCTAATTTCTTGTCTTTCAGGATTAATTCTGGGTTTTATTTTGTTTATTTGATGAAAATGAACAAAAATACACACCTTGGAAACATTTTTGTTTGATTTGTATCGAGTGAGATTTTCACCTAGAACCCAAAGGGGGGGTATTGGCACTTTTCATGGAAAAATGTAAAAAATTAAATTTTCTAAAAATGAAATTAATGCCTTATAAACACCTCAAACATTCACTCTAAAAACAGAAGATTGTTGTTTTTCGCAATATTTTTAGAAATTTGGGCTCTTTTAGTAACATTAACACTTTCGCTGAAGCAACTTTTATGCTCATTTCTTGTCTTTCAAGATTAATTCTGGGTTTTATTTTGTTTATTTGATGAAAATGAACAACAATACACCATGGAAACATTTTTGTTTGATTTGTGTCGAGTGAGATTTTCACCTAGAACCCAAAGGGGGGGGGGTATTGGCACTTTTCATGGAAAAATGTGAAAAATTAAATTTTCTAAAAATGAAATTAGTGCCTTATAAAAACCTCAAACATTCACTCTAAAACAGAAGATTGTTGTTTTTCGCAATATTTTTAGAAATTTGGGCTCTTTTAGTAACATTAACACTTGCGCTGAAGCATCTTTTATGATCATTTATTGTCTTTCAGGATTCATTCTGGGTTTTATTTTGGTTATTTGATGAAAATGAACAACAATACACACCTTGGATACATTTTTGTTTGATTTGTGTCGAGTGAGATTTTCACCTAGAACCCAAAGGGGGGGTATTGGCACTTTTCATGGGAAATTGTAAAAAATTAAATTTTCTAAAAATGAAATAAATGCCTTCTAAACCTCAAACATTCACTCTAAAACAGAAGTTTGCTGTTTTTCGGAATATTTTTAGAAATTCGGGCTCTTTTAGTAACATTAACACTTTCGCTGAAGCAACCCTTATGCTCATTTCTTGTCTTTCAGGATTAATTCTGGGTTTTATTTTGTTTATTTGATAAAAATGAACAACAATACACACCATGGAAACATTTTTGTTTGATTTGTGACAAGTGAGATTTTCACCTAGAACCCAAAGGGGGGGGGTATTGGCACTTTTCATGGAAAAATGTGAAAAATTAAATTTTCTAAAAATGAAATTAGTGCCTTATAAAAACCTCAAACATTCACTCTAAAACAGAAGATTGTTGTTTTTCGCAATATTTTTAGAAATATGGGTTCTTTTAGTAACATTAAAACCTGGGCTGAAGCATCTTTTATGCTCATTTATTGTCTTTCAGGATACATTCTGGGTTTTATTTTGTTTATTTGATAAAAATGAACAACAATACACACCTTGGATACATTTTTGTTTGATTTGTGTCGAGTAAGATTTTCACCTAGAACCCAAAGGGGGGGTATTGGCACTTTTCATGGAAAAATGTGAAAAATTATATTTTCTAAAAATGAAATAAATGCCTTCTAAACACCTCAAACATTCACTCTAAAACAGAAGATTGTTGTTTTTCGCAATATTTTTAGAAATTTGGGCTCTTTTAGTAACATTAACACCTGGGCTGAAGCATCTTTTATGATCATTTATTGTCTTTCAGGATACATTCTGGGTTTTATTTTGTTTATTTGATGAAAATGAACAACAATACACACCTTGGATAAATTTTTGTTTGATTTGTGTTGAGTGAGATTTTCACCTAGAACCCAAAGGGGGGGTATTGGCACTTTTCATGGAAAAATGTGAAAAATTTAATTTTTTCTAAAAATGACATAAATGCCTTCTAAAAACCTCAAACATTCACTCTAAAACAGAAGATTGTTGTTTTTCGCAATATTTTTAGAAATTTGGGCTCTTTTACTAACATTAACACTTGCGCTGAAGTAACTTTTATGCTCATTTCTTGTCTTTCAGGATTAATTCTGGGTTTTTTTTGTTTATTTGATGAAAATGAACAACAATACACACCATGGAAACATTTTTGTTTGATTTGTGTTAAGTGAGATTTTCACCTAGAACCCAAAGGGGGGGGTATTGGCACTTTTCATGGAAAAATGTGAAAAATTAAAATTTCTAAAAATGACATAAATGCCTTCTAAACACCACAAACATTCACTCTAAAACAGAAGATTGTTGTTTTTCGCAATATTTTTAGAAATTTGGGCTCTTTTAGTAAAATTAACACTTGCGCTGATGCAACTTTTATGCTCATTTCTTGTCTTTCAGGATTATATCTGGGTTTTATTTTGTTTATTTGATGAAAATGAACAACAATACACACCATGGAAACATTTTTGTTTGATTTGTGTCAAGGGAGATTTTCACCTAGAACCCAAAGAGGGGGGTATTGGCACTTTTCATGGAAAAATGTGAAAAATTAAATTTTCTAAAAATGAAATAATTGCCTTATAAACACCTCAAACATTCACTCTAAATCAGCAGATTGTTGTTTTTCGCAATATTTTTAGAAATTTGGGCTCTTTTAGTAACATTAACACTTGCGCTGAACCATCTTTTATGATCATTTATTGTCTTTCAGGATTCATTCTGGGTTTTATTTTGGTTATTTGATGAAAATGAACAACAATACACACCTTGGATACATTTTTGTTTGATTTGTCTCGAGTGAGATTTTCACCTAGAACCCCAAGGGGGGTATTGGCCCTTTTCATTAAAAAAAAATGTGAAAAATTAAATTTTCTAAAAATGAAATAAATGCCTTATAAACACCTCAATTATTCACTCTAAAACAGAAGATTGTTGTTTTTCGCAATATTTTTAGAAATTTGGGCTCTTTTAGTAACATTAACACTAGCGCTGAAGCAACTTTTATGCTAATTTCTTGTCTTTCAGGATTAATTCTGGGTTTTATTTTGTTTATTTGATGAAAATGAACAACAATACACACCTTGGATACATTTTTAATTGATTTGTGTCGAGTTAGATTTTCACCTAGAACCCAAAGGGGGGGGTATTGGAACTTTTCATGGAAAAATGTGAAAAATTAAATTTTCTAAAAATGAAATAAATGCCTTCTAAACACCTCAAACATTCACTCTAAAACAGAAGATTGTTGTTTTTCGCAATATTTTTATAAAATTTGGGCTCTTTTAGTAACATTAACACCTGGGCTGAAGCATCTTTTATGATCATTTCTTGTCTTTCAGGATTAATTCCGGTTTTTTTTTGTTTATTTGATGAAAATGAACAACAATACACACCATGGAAACATTTTTGTTTGATTTGTGTCAAGTGAGATTTTCACCTAGAACCCAAAGGGGGGGGTATTGGCACTTTTCATGGAAAAATGTGAAAAATTAAAATTTCTAAAAATGACATAAATGCCTTCTAAACACCTCAAACATTCACTCTAAAACAGAAGATTGTTGTTTTTCGCAATATTTTTAGAAATTTGGGCTCTTATAGTAACATTAACACTTGCGCTGAAGCAACTTTTATGCTCATTACTTGTCTTTCAGGATTAATTCTGGGTTTTATTTTGTTTATTTGATGAAAATGAACAACAATACACACCATGGAAACATTTTTGTTTGATTGGTGTCAAGTGAGATTTTCACCTAGAACCCATAGGGGGGGGTATTGGCACTTTTCATGGAAAAATGTGAAAAATTAAATTTTCTAAAAATGAAATAATTGCCTTATAAACACCTCAAACATTCACTCTAAAACAGCAGATTGTTGTTTTTCGCAATATTTTTAGAAATTTGGACTCTTTTAGTAACATTAACACTTGCGCTGAAGCATCTTTTATGATCATTTATTGTCTTTCAGGATTCATTCTGGGTTTTATTTTGGTTATTTAATGAAAATGAACAACAATACACACCTTGGATACATTTTTGTTTGATTTGTGTCGAGTGAGATTTTCACCTAGAACCCATAGGGGGGTATTGGCACTTTTCATGGAAAAATGTGAAAAATTAAATTTTCTAAAAATGAAATAAATGCCTTATAAACACCTCAATTATTCACTCTAAAACAGAAGATTGTTGTTTTTTGGAATACTTTTAGAAATTTGGCTCTTTTAGTAACATTAACACTTTCGCTGAAGCAACCCTTATGCTCATTTCTTGTCTTTCAGGATTAATTCTGGGTTTTATTTTGTTTATTTGATGAAAATGAACAACAATACACACCATGGAAACATTTTTGTTTGATTTGTGTCAAGTGAGATTTTCACCTAGAACCCAAAGGGGGGGGTATTGGCACTTTTCATGGAAAAATGTGAAAAATTAAAATTTCTAAAAATGACATAAATGCCTTCTAAACACCTCAAACATTCACTCTAAAACAGAAGATTGTTGTTTTTCGCAATATTTTTAGAAATTTGGGCTCTTTTAGTAACATTAACACCTGGGCTGGAGAATCTTTTATGATCATTTATTGTCTTTCAGGATTAATTCTGGGTTTTTTTTGTTTATTTGATGAAAATGAACAACAATAGACACCATGGAAACATTTTTGTTTGATTTGTGTCAAGTGAGATTTTCACCTAGAACCCAAAGGGGGGGGTATTGGCACTTTTCATGGAAAAATGTGAAAAATTAAAATTTCTAAAAATGACATAAATGCCTTCTAAACACCTCAAACATTCACTCTAAAACAGAAGATTGTTGTTTTTCGCAATATTTTTAGAAATTTGGGCTCTTTTAGTAACATTAACATTTGCGCTGAAGCAACTTTTATGCTCATTTCTTGTCTTTCAGGATTAATTCTGGGTTTTATTTTGTTTATTTGATGAAAATGAACAACAATACACACCTTGGATACATTTTTGTTTGATTTGTGTCGAGTGAGATTTTCACCTAGAACCCAAAGGGGGGGTATTGGCACTTTTCATGGAAAAATGTAAAAAATTAAATTTTCTAAAAATGAAATTAATGCCTTATAAACACCTCAAACATTCACTCTAAAAACAGAAGATTGTTGTTTTTCGCAATATTTTTAGAAATTTGGGCTCTTTTAGTAACATTAACACTTTCGCTGAAGCAACTTTTATGCTCATTTCTTGTCTTTCAAGATTAATTCTGGGTTTTATTTTGTTTATTTGATGAAAATGAACAACAATACACCATGGAAACATTTTTGTTTGATTTGTGTCGAGTGAGATTTTCACCTAGAACCCAAAGGGGGGGGGGTTTTGGCACTTTTCATGGAAAAATGTGAAAAATTAAATTTTCTAAAAATGAAATTAGTGCCTTATAAAAACCTCAAACATTCACTCTAAAACAGAAGATTGTTGTTTTTCGCAATATTTTTAGAAATTTGGGCTCTTTTAGTAACATTAACACTTGCGCTGAAGCATCTTTTATGATCATTTATTGTCTTTCAGGATTCATTCTGGGTTTTATTTTGGTTATTTGATGAAAATGAACAACAATACACACCTTGGATACATTTTTGTTTGATTTGTGTCGAGTGAGATTTTCACCTAGAACCCAAAGGGGGGGTATTGGCACTTTTCATGGGAAATTGTAAAAAATTAAATTTTCTAAAAATGAAATAAATGCCTTCTAAACCTCAAACATTCACTCTAAAACAGAAGTTTGTTGTTTTTCGGAATATTTTTAGAAATTCGGGCTCTTTTAGTAACATTAACACTTTCGCTGAAGCAACCCTTATGCTCATTTCTTGTATTTCAGGATTAATTCTGGGTTTTATTTTGTTTATTTGATAAAAATGAACAACAATACACACCATGGAAACATTTTTGTTTGATTTGTGACAAGTGAGATTTTCACCTAGAACCCAAAGGGGGGGTATTGGCACTTTTCATGGGAAATTGTAAAAAATTAAATTTTCTAAAAATGAAATAAATGCCTTCTAAACCTCAAACATTCACTCTAAAACAGAAGATTGTTGTTTTTCGCAATATTTTTAGAAATTTGGGCTCTTTTAGTAACATTAACACTTGCGCTGAAGCAACTTTTATGCTAATTTCTTGTCTTTCAGGATTAATTCTGGGTTTTATTTTGTTTATTTGATGAAAATGAACAACAATACACACCTTGGATACATTTTTAATTGATTTGTGTCTAGTTAGATTTTCACCTAGAACCCAAAGGGGGGGGTATTGGAACTTTTCATGGAAAAATGTGAAAAATTAAATTTTCTAAAAATGAAATAAATGCCTTCTAAACACCTCAAACATTCACTCTAAAACAGAAGATTGTTGTTTTTCGGAATACTTTTAGAAATTTGGGCTCTTTTAGTAACATTAACACTTTCGCTGAAGCAACCCTTATGCTCATTTCTTGTCTTTCAGGATTAATTCTGGGTTTTATTTTGTTTATTTGATGAAAATGAACAACAATACACACCATGGAAACATTTTTGTTTGATTTGTGTCAAGTGAGATTTTCACCTAGAACCCAAAGGGGGGGGTTTTGGATATTTTCATGGAAAAATGTGAAAAATTAAATTTTCTAAAAATGATATAAATGCCTTCTAAACACCTCAAACATTCACTCTTAAACAGAAGATTGTTTTTTTTCGCAATATTTTTAGAAATTTGGGCTCTTTTAGTATCATTAACACCTGGGCTGAAGCATCTTTTATGATCATTTCTTGTCTTTCAGGATTAATTCTGGGTTTTTTTTGTTTATTTGATGAAAATGAACAACAATACACACCATGGAAACATTTTTGTTTGATTTGTGTCAAGTGAGATTTTCACCTAGAACCCATAGGGGGGGGTATTGGCACTTTTCATGGAAAAATGTGAAAAATTAAATTTTCTAAAAATGAAATAATTGCCTTATAAACACCGCAAACATTCACTCTAAAACAGCAGATTGTTGTTTTTCGCAATATTTTTAGAAATTTGGGCTCTTTTAGTAACATTAACACTTGCGCTGAAGCATCTTTTATGATCATTTATTGTCTTTCAGGATTCATTCTGGGTTTTATTTTGGTTATTTGATGAAAATGAACAACAATACACACCTTGGATACATTTTTGTTTGATTTGTGTCGAGTGAGATTTTCACCTAGAACCCATAGGGGGGTATTGGCACTTTTCATCAAAAGAAAATGTGAAAAATTAAATTTTCTAAAAATGAAATAAATGCCTTATAAACACCTCAAACATTCACTCTAAAACAGCAGATTGTTGTTTTTCGCAATATTTTTAGAAATTTGGGCTCTTTTAGTAACATTAACACTTGCGCTGAAGCAACTTTTATGCTAATTTCTTGTCTTTCAGGATTAATTCTGGGTTTTATTTTGTTTATTTGATGAAAATGAACAACAATACACACCTTGGATACATTTTTAATTGATTTGTGTCTAGTTAGATTTTCACCTAGAACCCAAAGGGGGGGTATTGGAACTTTTCATGGAAAAATGTGAAAAATTAAATTTTCTAAAAATGAAATAAATGCCTTCTAAACACCTCAAACATTCACTCTAAAACAGAAGATTGTTGTTTTTCGGAATACTTTTAGAAATTTGGGCTCTTTTAGTAACATTAACACTTTCGCTGAAGCAACCCTTATGCTCATTTCTTGTCTTTCAGGATTAATTCTGGGTTTTTTTTTTATTTGATGAAAATGAACAACAATACACACCATGGAAACATTTTTGTTTGATATGTGTCAAGTGAGATTTTCACCTAGAACCCAAAGGGGGGGGTATTGGCACTTTTCATGGAAAAATGTGAAAAATTAAAATTTCTAAAAATGACATAAATGCCTTCTAAACACCTCAAACATTCACTCTAAAACAGAAGATTGTTGTTTTTCGCAATATTTTTAGAAATTTGGGCTCTTTTAGTAACATTAACACCTGGGCTGAAGAATCTTTTATGATCATTTATTGTCTTTCAGGATTAATTCTGGGTTTTTTTTGTTTATTTGATGAAAATGAACAACAATAGACACCATGGAAACATTTTTGTTTGATTTGTGTCAAGTGAGATTTTCACCTAGAACCCAAAGGGGGGGGTATTGGCACTTTTCATGGAAAAATGTAAAAAATTAAATTTTCTAAAAATGAAATTAATGCCTTATAAACACCTCAAACATTCACTCTAAAAACAGAAGATTGTTGTTTTTCGCAATATTTTTAGAAATTTGGGCTCTTTTAGTAACATTAACACTTTCGCTGAAGCAACTTTTATGCTCATTTCTTGTCTTTCAAGATTAATTCTGGGTTTTATTTTGTTTATTTGATGAAAATGAACAACAATACACCATGGAAACATTTTTGTTTGATTTGTGTCGAGTGAGATTTTCACCTAGAACCCAAAGGGGGGGGGGTATTGGCACTTTTCATGGAAAAATGTGAAAAATTAAATTTTCTAAAAATGAAATTAGTGCCTTATAAAAACCTCAAACATTCACTCTAAAACAGAAGATTGTTGTTTTTCGCAATATTTTTAGAAATTTGGGCTCTTTTAGTAACATTAACACTTGCGCTGAAGCATCTTTTATGATCATTTATTGTCTTTCAGGATTCATTCTGGGTTTTATTTTGGTTATTTGATGAAAATGAACAACAATACACACCTTGGATACATTTTTGTTTGATTTGTGTCGAGTGAGATTTTCACCTAGAACCCAAAGGGGGGGTATTGGCACTTTTCATGGGAAATTGTAAAAAATTAAATTTTCTAAAAATGAAATAAATGCCTTCTAAACCTCAAACATTCACTCTAAAACAGAAGTTTGTTGTTTTTCGGAATATTTTTAGAAATTCCGGCTCTTTTAGTAACATTAACACTTTCGCTGAAGCAACCCTTATGCTCATTTCTTGTATTTCAGGATTAATTCTGGGTTTTATTTTGTTTATTTGATAAAAATGAACAACAATACACACCATGGAAACATTTTTGTTTGATTTGTGTCAAGTGAGATTTTCACCTAGAACCCAAAGGGGGGGGGTATTGGCACTTTTCATGGAAAAATGTGAAAAATTAAATTTTCTAAAAATGAAATTAGTGCCTTATAAAAACCTCAAACATTCACTCTAAAACAGAAGATTGTTGTTTTTCGCAATATTTTTAGAAATTTGGGCACTTTTAGTAACATTAAAACCTGGGCTGAAGCATCTTTTATGATCATTTATTGTCTTTCAGGATACATTCTGGGTTTTATTTTGTTTATTTGATAAAAATGAACAACAATACACACCTTGGATACATTTTTGTTTGATTTGTGTCGAGTAAGATTTTCACCTAGAACCCAAAGGGGGGGTATTGGCACTTTTCATGGAAAAATGTGAAAAATTATATTTTCTAAAAATGAAATAAATGCCTTCTAAACACCTCAAACATTCACTCTAAAACAGAAGATTGTTGTTTTTCGCAATATTTTTAGAAATTTGGGCTCTTTTAGTAACATTAACACCTGGGCTGAAGCATCTTTTATGATCATTTATTGTCTTTCAGGATACAATCTGGGTTTTATTTTGTTTATTTGATGAAAATGAACAACAATACACACCTTGGATAAATTTTTGTTTGATTTGTGTTGAGTGAGATTTTCACCTAGAACCCAAAGGGGGGGTATTGGCACTTTTCATGGAAAAATGTGAAAAATTTAATTTTTTCTAAAAATGACATAAATGCCTTCTAAACACCTCAAACATTCACTCTAAAACAGAAGATTGTTGTTTTTCGCAATATTTTTAGAAATTTGGGCTCTTTTACTAACATTAACACTTGCGCTGAAGTAACTTTTATGCTCATTTCTTGTCTTTCAGGATTAATTCTGGGTTTTTTTTGTTTATTTGATGAAAATGAACAACAATACACACCATGGAAACATTTTTGTTTGATTTGTGTTAAGTGAGATTTTCACCTAGAACCCAAAGGGGGGGGTATTGGCACTTTTCATGGAAAAATGTGAAAAATTAAAATTTCTAAAAATGACATAAATGCCTTCAAAACACCACAAACATTCACTCTAAAACAGAAGATTGTTGTTTTTCGCAATATTTTTAGAAATTTGGGCTCTTTTAGTAAAATTAACACTTGCGCTGATGCAACTTTTATGCTCATTTCTTGTCTTTCAGGATTATATCTGGGTTTTATTTTGTTTATTTGATGAAAATGAACAACAATACACACCATGGAAACATTTTTGTTTGATTTGTGTCAAGGGAGATTTTCACCTAGAACCCAAAGAGGGGGGTATTGGCACTTTTCATGGAAAAATGTGAAAAATTAAATTTTCTAAAAATGAAATAATTGCCTTATAAACACCTCAAACATTCACTCTAAATCAGCAGATTGTTGTTTTTCGCAATATTTTTAGAAATTTGGGCTCTTTTAGTAACATTAACACTAGCGCTGAAGCAACTTTTATGCTAATTTCTTGTCTTTCAGGATTAATTCTGGGTTTTATTTTGTTTATTTGATGAAAATGAACAACAATACACACCTTGGATACATTTTTAATTGATTTGTGTCGAGTTAGATTTTCACCTAGAACCCAAAGGGGGGGGGTATTGGAACTTTTCATGGAAAAATGTGAAAAATTAAATTTTCTAAAAATGAAATAAATGCCTTCTAAACACCTCAAACATTCACTCTAAAACAGAAGATTGTTGTTTTTCGCAATATTTTTATAAAATTTGGGCTCTTTTAGTAACATTAACACCTGGGCTGAAGCATCTTTTATGATCATTTCTTGTCTTTCAGGATTAATTCTGGGTTTTTTTTTGTTTATTTGATGAAAATGAACAACAATACACACCATGGAAACATTTTTGTTTGATTTGTGTCAAGTGAGATTTTCACCTAGAACCCAAAGGGGGGGGTATTGGCGCTTTTCATGGAATAATGTGAAAAATTAAAATTTCTAAAAATGACATAAATGCCTTCTAAACACCTCAAACATTCACTCTAAAACAGAAGATTGTTGTTTTTCGCAATATTTTTAGAAATTTGGGCTCTTATAGTAACATTAACACTTGCGCTGAAGCAACTTTTATGCTCATTACTTGTCTTTCAGGATTAATTCTGGGTTTTATTTTGTTTATTTGATGAAAATGAACAACAATACACACCATGGAAACATTTTTGTTTGATTGGTGTCAAGTGAGATTTTCACCTAGAACCCATAGGGGGGGGTATTGGCACTTTTCATGGAAAAATGTGAAAAATTAAATTTTCTAAAAATGAAATAATTGCCTTATAAACACCTCAAACATTCACTCTAAAACAGCAGATTGTTGTTTTTCGCAATATTTTTAGAAATTTGGACTCTTTTAGTAACATTAACACTTGCGCTGAAGCATCTTTTATGATCATTTATTGTCTTTCAGGATTCATTCTGGGTTTTATTTTGGTTATTTAATGAAAATGAACAACAATACACACCTTGGATACATTTTTGTTTGATTTGTGTCGAGTGAGATTTTCACCTAGAACCCATAGGGGGGTATTGGCACTTTTCATGGAAAAATGTGAAAAATTAAATTTTCTAAAAATGAAATAAATGCCTTATAAACACCTCAATTATTCACTCTAAAACAGAAGATTGTTGTTTTTTGGAATACTTTTAGAAATTTGGCTCTTTTAGTAACATTAACACTTTCGCTGAAGCAACCCTTATGCTCATTTCTT